>NC_064824.1:126649607-126814607 GCF_024166365.1 Elephas maximus indicus | reverse complement strand
TTTTAAGGAAGCGTCAAATCCATTTCCAAAGTGGTTGTACCATTTTACATTCCCACCAACAGTGTATAAGTGTTCCAGATGCTCCACAACTTCTCCAGCATTTATTATTTTGTGTTTTTTTGATTAATGCCAGCCTTCTTGGAGAGATGGAATGTCATTGCAGTTTTGATTTGCATTTCTCTAATGGCTGCTGATCATGAGGATATCCTTATGTATCTGTTAGCTACCTGAATGTCTTCTTTAGTGAAGTGTCTATTCATATCTTTTACCCACTTTTTAATTGGTTTATTTGTCTTTCTTAGTTGAGTTTTTGCAGTACCATGTAGATTTTAGAGATTAGGCGCTGATCAGAAATGTCATAGCTAAAAACTTTTTCCCGGTCTGTAGGTAGTTTTTTTATTCTTTGGTGAAGTCTTTGTGTGAGCATAGGCATTTAATTGAGGAGCTCCCAGTTATCTAATTTTTCTTCTGCATTGTTAGTGATGTTTTGTGTACTGTTTATGCCATGTATTAGGTCTCCTAAGGTTGTCCCTATTTTTTCATCCATGATCCATATCATTTTAGATTTTATATTAGATTTTTAATCCATTTTGAGTTAGTTTTTGTGCATGGTGTGAGATATGGGTCTTGTTTCATTTTTTTGCAGATGGATATCCAGTTATGCCACCACCATTTGTTAAAAAGATTGTCTTTTCTCCATTTAACTGTTTTGGGCCTTTGTCAAATATCAACTGCTCATATGTGGATGGATTTAAGTCTGGATTCTAAATTCTTTTCCATTGGTCTATGAATCTGTTGTCGTACCAGTGACAGGCTGTTTTGACTTCTGTGGAGGTATAATACTTTTTTTAAATCAGGTAGAGTTAGGACCCCACTTTGTTCTTCTTTTTCAGTAATGCTTTATTTATCCGGGGCCTCTTTCCCTTCCATATGAATTTGGTGATTTGTTTCTCCAACTCATCAAGAAATATCCTTGTAATTTGGATCAAAATTGCATTAAATGTATAGGTAGCTTTTGTTAGAATAGATGTTTTTATACTGTTAAGTCTTCCTATCCGTGAGCAAGGTATATTTTTCCACTTACGTAGGTCTCTTTTGGTTTCTTGTGGACATGTTTTGTAGTTTTCTTTGTATAAGTCTGTTGTATCTCTGGTAAGATTTGTTCCTAAGCATTTTAACTTCTTGGGGGTTACTATAAATGCTATTGATTTGGTGATTTCCTCTTCGATGTTCTTTTTGTTGATGTAGAGGAATCCAAATGATTTTTGTGTGTTTGTTTTGTATCTGATACTCTGTTGAACTATTAGTTTCACTAGTTTTCTTGAGGATTCCTTAGTGTTTTCTGTGTATAAGATCATGTCATCTGCAAATAGAGATACTTTTACTTCTTCTTTGCCAATCTAGATGCCCTTTATTTCTTTATCTAGCCTTGTTTCTCTGGATAGGGCCTCTAGCAAAATATTGAACATGAGCAGTGATAAAGGTCATCCTTTTCTGGTTCCTGATCTCAAGGGGAATGCTTTCAGGCTCTCTCCATTTAGGATGATGTTGGCTATTGGCTTTGTATAAATGCCCTTTATTATGTTGAGGAATTTTCCTTCTATTCCTATTTTGCTGAGAGTTTTTATCATGAATGCATGTTGAACTTTGTCAAATACCTTTTCTGCATCAATTGATAAAATCAGGTAATTCTAGTCTTTTGTTTTATTTATATGATGAATGACATTATTTGTTTTTCTAATGTTGAACCATCCCTGCATACCTGCTATGAATTGCACTTGGTCATGCTGAATTCTATTTTGTTATGTTGTTGATTTTAGTGGCTAGAATTTCATTGAGCACTTTTGCGTCTAAGTTCATGAGGGATAGAGGTCTGTAATTTTCTTTTTTTGTGGTGTCTTTAGCTGCTTTTGGGATCAGGGTTATGCTGGCGTCAAAGAATGAGTTTGGGAGTGTCCTGTCCTCTTCTATGTTCTGAAATTCCTTAAATAGTAGTGGTGTTAACTCTTCTCTGAAAGTTTGGTAGAAATGTGCAGTGAAGGTTTTTTTGTTGAGAGTTTTTTGATTACCTTTTCAATCTCTTCTTTTGTTATGGGCCTATTTAGTTATTCTACCTCTGTTTGTGTTAGTGTAAGTAGGTAGTGTGTTTCTAGGAATTCATGTATTTCTTCTAGTTTGTCAAATTTGTTAAAGTACAATTTTTTGTAGTAATCTATATGATTCTTTTAATTTCAGTTGGGTCTGTTGTAGTATCACCCACCTCCTTTCTTATTTGGGTTATTTGCTTCCTCTCCTGTTTTTCTTTTGTCAGTTTGACTAATGGTTTATCAATTTTGTTAATTTTTCAAAGAACCAGCTTTTCATCTTGTTAATTCTTTCAATTCTTTTTCTGATTGATTTAATTCTGATTTAATTTTTATCACCAGCTCTGTTTTGGTGCCTGAGGGCTTCTTTTATTGCTGTCTTTCTCTTTGTTCAAGTTGTAGGGATAATTCTTTGGTTTTGGCCCTTTCTTCTTTTTGTATGTGTGCATTTATTTAAATAAATTGACCTCTGAGCACTGCTTTCTCTGTGTCCCAAAGTTTCTATAAGAAGTGTTTTCATTCTCAGTGGATTCTATGGATTTTGTTATTCCATCCTTAATGCTTTCTATAATCCAGTCTTTTTTGAGCAGGGTATTGTTCAATTTCCAAGGGTTTGATCTCGTTTCCCTGCTTTTTCTGTTATTGATTTCAGAAATCAATGGCCTTATGGTCAGAGAAGTTACTTTGCAATATTTCAATGTTTTGGATTCTGCTAAGGCTAGCTTTATGACCTAACATGGGTCTATTCTAGAAAATGAACAGAAAGTATATTGGCTGCTGTTGGGTGGAGTGTTCTGTATATATCTATGAGGTCAAGTTCATTGATTATGGCATTTAAATCTTCCGTGTCTTTATTGAGCTTCTTTCTGGATGTCCTGTCCTTCACCAAAAGTGGTGTGTTGAAGTCTCCTACTTTTATTGTGGAGTTGTTTATATCACTTTTCAGTGCCAATAGAGTTTGTTTTAGGTATATTGCAGCCCTATCGTTGGGTGCATAAATATTTAATATTGTTATATTTTCCTGGTACGTTGTCTCTTTAATCATTATATAGTGTCCTTCCTTATCCTTTATGATCGATTTAACCTTATCATCTATTTCGTCAGAAATTAATATTATCACTCTTACTTTTTTTTTTTGTTGTTTGCTTGATATATTTTTTTCCATCCTTTGAGTTTAGTTTGTGTCTCTAATTCTTAGGTGTGTCTCTTGTGAGTTCCATATAGACAGATCTTGTTTTTTAATCCACTCTGCAACTCTCTGTCTCTTTATTGGTGCATTTAGCCCATTTACAACTAGTGTAATTATGGATAGGTATGAATTTAGTGCTATCATTTTGATGTCTTTGTGTGTTGCTGACAGTTTTTTTTCCCACATTATTTTTTATGTTGAGTAGTTTATCTGTATTTATTGTTTTTTCCTCATACTTGTTGTTGATTTTGTTTCTGATGAGTCTCTATTTTTTTCTTGTATTTTATTTTGATGTATAAGATAGTTTGTCTCCTTTGTGGTTATTTTAATATTTGCTCCTATTTTTCTAAATTTAAACCTAGCTTTACTTCTTTGTATCACCTTGTCTTCCTCTCCATATGAAAGATTTGTGACTACATATCTTAGTTCCTCTTTACTGTTTTAATGTTGTCTTCTTTTACATAATAACATTGCTGTTGCCCTGTTTTGAGCTTTTTTTTTTTTTTTTATCTGGATTTATTTTTGTGATTTTCCTGTCTGGTTCACATCTGATTGTTCTATCCAGTGTTCTAGTCTAGGGTTGATACCTGATTTTATTGATTTTCTAACCAAAGAACTCCCTTTAGTATTTCTTATAGTTTTGGATTGGTTTTTACGAATTCCCTAAACTTCTGTTTATCTAGAAATGCCCTAATTTCACCTTCATATTTGAGAGACAGTTTTGTTTGATATATGATCCTTGGCTGGTGATTTTATCCAACAATGCATTCTATAAGTCATCCCATTGACTTCTTGCCTCCATGGTTTCTGCTGAGTAGTCTGAGCTTATTCTTATTGACTCTCCTTTGTAGGTGACTTTTCAGTTATCCCTAGCTGCTCCTAAAATTCACTCCTTATCTTTTGGGAAGTTTGATTGTGATACGTCTTGGTGACTCTCTTTTAAAATCTACCTTAGGGCGGAGCCAAGATGGCAGAATAGACAGACAGTTCCAGCGAGCCCTCTTTACAACAAAGACCCCCCAAAAAGTGAAAGGAGTATATATGTGACAAACTGGGAGCCCTAAGCATCAAAGGCAAGCTAGACAATGAACTGAGGGGCAGGGAGAGGAAGACTTCGTTCAGAAGTGGAGAGGAATTACCAGACCTGAATCGTGGGGAGCCCTCAGGCACCATTCACAGAGCGGCAGCTGAGGTGGTGGCGGTGGACTGGTACTAGCATTCAGCCACAGTTTCCTCAGGGCGAAGCAATCAGCCACACAGCCCACACACCTCCAGAACCTGAGGAGAACAGTGCTCTCGGCAAGCTAAGTACTTGCATATATTTTACCGCGTGCTCCCACCTCCAAGCCAGCTTCAGCGGCTGAATCTCTGGGCCTGAGATAGGCCCTGTTGAGCACCTAGAGCCATCCTCCCAGCCTTGGGGAGGGAAAAAAAATTGCAGTTGGCGTGAAAAGACAATTTGCTAGCTCCATTAATCTGGGGGAGCGCAGGACAGAAGCAGTTCCTGTCCAGGCATAATCTGTCTGTGGACCTTGAGCACCTTTCCCTTCTGCATGGACCTGTGTGGGATTATTTCAGGAGAATATGCCCTTGTTGACAAACTCCAACCATTTCAGCTGTGGGGTGGAGAGGTGGATGTTTGACATTTGACATTGTTTTGCCTATTAAACAAGGTCCTCACCTACCCACATTAGGGACCTAAGGACTGGTAGCTCCACTCAGGCTACCCATCCACCGCGACAGGGGTCCAAAGATAACTGGTACCTCCCAGTCCTTACAACCAAAAACTTTGGGTGTCCATGATCCATCTGCAGAACCCACCCACCTGCACACTCTAGGGAACAGGCACATGCTTTCCTCAGAGACACTCAGGGGTTGGTTCTCAGCCCCCTGCCTTGTTCAGAGTAGGACCCCTGCTAAAATCAGATACTGGTATATACGCCAATCACCCGTGGCCCTCTAAGACTGTAGGACAGAGCCTGTACCACATACTTGATGATTAGCTACCTAGAAACCTGAGCTGAATTCACACAAGAAAACTGAATGGCCTCCTAGACTGATATACCTGATAACAGCTCTAGCCAGCTGGGGACAGGACACCAGAGCTCCAAAGGTGAAAATAATCAAGCTAGCTAACTCAAGCAACCCATAGGGATATACCAAAACAAAACAAAGCAAGCAGCTATGACACAGTAAACAAGCATAAACTAATACAATAACTTATAGATGGCTTGGAGACAACAGTCAATATCAAGTCACATAAAGAAACAGACAATGGAGAGGGGGGCCAAGATGGCTGACTAGGTAGATGCTACCTCGGATCCCTCTTGCAACAAAGACTCGGAAAAACAAGTGAATCAGTCACATACATGACAATCTATGAACACTGAACAACAAACACAGATTTAAAGAGTTGACCTGAGTGACAGAGATGGAGAACGAACAACTACGACGAAGCAGCGACTGTTTTCAGAGCCTGGAGCCAGCGTCCTAGTCAGGTAACCTTGGCGCTGGGCTTTGGACTGGGCACAGGGGAGCTGGACACGGCATCTGGTCATGGCACAAACATGGGGCACACCCCTACTCCCCTAACTAACCCCGGGAGGGGGTCCAGCTGGTCCGCGGAGGTGGCTTGGTGACGCAGCTAGCAGACAAGAAGTCCCTGGGAGGCAGCAACTTATTTTGGAGCCGGGAGTGCAGAGTCCCAGCAGGGGAACCTTGATGCTGGGGTTTGGACTGGCAGCGGAGGATCTGACTGCAGCTTCAGTGGGCCAGAACCTTGAGGACAATCTCCACACAACCAGCACACATAGGCGACACGCCCCTTGGGAATCTCAGATAAAATAGTCATCCCAAGCAAGATAAGCAACTTTGGCTATATTCTGGGGTGCTACTCTCCCCTATTTTTCTGAATCCTCCCCTCCCCTTCCCAGGCGGCTTCATTAACATTGGAATTTCCTGAGCCAGAGGGAGAACGGCTCCGGCTCGGCGGCTTTGCTTCCCCCCACCTTTGTTTTTTTTTTTTGGCCTTTTCCTAACCCATTCTTCCGGCCTGAGAGAAGCAACCACAAAAAACCCACGGACCAAAAATCCTTCCCTACTTGGACTAAAAACACAGAACCAGCTACAGCCAAGCATATATGATCCAAATCTCCGGCTTTCATCCTTACAGGGAACAAGATGGCTGTTACAATGCAAAGGCAATTCTGATGGGGATCTGACTGCATTCTTTTTAGTGGATTTACTGGAAAAACAAGTTTCCCAGGTCTGATATCTCTGCTTATTCAACAGAGCCCTAACTGACCCACAACAGGGAACTGAGGGCTGAAGCTCCCCCCAGACCACCTAGCTTCTTGCCTTAGGGGTCTAAGGAGGGTGACACCTACCAATCAGTAGAGGTACTTGCACTGGGGGCCTAAGGTACAGCTGCAGAGCCCTCCCACCAAGGTGCTATAGGAATAGAGACACACCTACCTCACTGACACTTGGGGGAAGCCTGTCAGCATCCTGCCCCCCCCGGAGTGTGAACCCCAGCTGCTTCTAGAATCTGGTGCACACAATTATCACCACTACTTCTCATGGTGGATAGGTGACAGTCTGCATCACGCACTTGATGACCCAAAATCAGATTCTACTCAAGAATAGTGAAGGGACTCAGGCATATATATCTGGCAACAGCCCAAACCAGCTGGTAATAGGTCATAAGTAAGTCAAGGGCTACAACAAACAAGACAGCACAATCTAGTAGCCCATCCACGTATATTGAAAGAAAACAAAACAAGATAAGACTCAGTGCGCAAATATGGAATAAATCACTACTATATCTTATGATGGCTCAGAGACAGCAGTCAATATCAAACCACATAAAGAAGCAGACCATGAAAGCTTCTACAACCCCCCAAACAAAAGAATCAAAATCTTCCCCAAATGAAGATACAATCCTGGAACTATCAGATACAGGATATAAAAAACTAATTTACAGAATGCTTCAAGACATCAGGGATGACCTCAGAAATGATATAAGGCAAACTGCAGAAAAAGCCAAGGAACACACTGATAAAACTGTTGAAGAATTCAAAAAAATTATTCAAGAAAATAGTGGAAAAATTAATAAGTTGAAAGAATCCATAGAGAGACAGCATTCAGAAATCCAAAAGATTAACAATAAAATTACAGAATTAGACAACGCAATAGGAAGTCAGAGGAGCAGACTCGAGCAATTAGAATGTAGACTGGGACATCTGGAGGACCAGGGAATCAACACCAACATAGCTGAAAAAAAATCAGATAAAAGAATTAAAAAAAATGAAGAAACCCTAAGAATCATGTGGGACTCTATCAAGAAGGATAACTTGCAGGTGATTGGAGTCCCAGAACAGGGAGGGATATCAGAAAACACAGAGAGAATTGTTGAAGATCTGTTGGCAGAAAACTTCCCTGACATCATGAAAGACGAAAGGATATCTATCCAAGATGCTCATCGAACCCCATTTAAGATTGATCCAAAAAGAAAATTACCAAGACATATTATCATCAAACTTGCCAAAAACAAAGATAAAGAGAAAATTTTAAAAGCAGCCAGGGTGAAAAGAAAGGTCTCCTACAATGGAGAATCAATAAGAATAAGTTCAGACTACTCAGCAGAAACCATGCAGGCAAGAAGGCAATGGGATGACATATACAGAGCACTGAAGGAGAAAAACTGCCAGCCAAGGATCATATATCCAGCAAAACTCTCTCTGAAATATGAAGGTGAAATTAAGATATTTACAGATAAACACAAGCTTAGAGAATTTGCAAAAACCAAACCAAAACTACAAGAAATACTAAAGGAAATTGTTTGGTCAGAAAACCAATAATATCAGATACCAGCACAACACAAGGTCACAAAACAGAACGTCCTGATATCAACTCAAATAGGGAAATCAGAAAAATAAATTAAGATTAATTTAAAAAAAATGCTCAAAACAGGGAATCAGTGAAGTCAATATGTAAAAGATCACAATAATCAAAAAGAGGGACTAAATACAGGAGGCATTGAACTGCCAGATGGAGAGTGATACAAGGCGATAGAGAACAATAGAAGTTAGGTTTTTACTTAGAAAAATAGGGGTAAATATTAAGGTAACCACAAAGAGGTATAACAACTCCATAACTCAAAATAAAAGCCAAGAAAAACGTAACGACTCAACAAACATAAAGTGAAATACTATGAAAATGGGGATCTCACAATTTACAAAGAAAAAAGTCTCATCACAAAAAAAGTAAGTGGAAAAATGAAATTGTCAACAACACACATAAAAAGTCATCAAAATGACAACACTAAACACTTACTTATCTATAATTACGCTGAATGTAAATGGACTAAATGCACCAATAAAGAGACAGAGCGTCTCGGACTGGATAAAGAAACACGATCCCTCTATATGCTGCCTACAAGAGACACACCTTAGACTTAGAGACACAAACAAACTAAAACTCAAAGGATGGAAAAAAAATATATCAAGCAAACAAAAAGCAAAAAAGAAGAGGAGTAGCAATATTAATTTCTGACAAAATAGACTTTAAACTTAAATCCACCACAAAGGATAAAGAAGGACACTACATAATGAAAAAGGGGAAAATTGATCAGGAAGATATAACCATATTAAATATTTATGCACCCAATGACAGGGCTGCAAGATACATAAATCAAATTTTAACAGAATTGAAACGTGAGAGAGACACCTCCACAATTATAGTAGGAGACTTCAACACACCACTTTCGGAGAAGGACAGGACATCCAGTAAGAAGCTCAATAGAGACACGGAAGACCTAATTACAACAATCAACCAACTTGACCTCATTGACTTATACAGAACTTTCCACCCAACTGCTGCAAAGTATACTTTTTTTTCTAGCACACATGGAACATTCTCTAGAATAGACCACATATTAGGTCATAAAACAAACCTTGGCAGAATCCAAAACATCGAAATATTACAAAGCATCTTCTCAGACCACAAGACCATAAAAGTGGAAATCAATAACAGAAAAATTAGGGAAAAGAAATCAAATACTTGGAAACTGAACAATACCCTCCTGAAAAAAGACTGGGTTATAGAAGACATTTAGGAGGGAGTAACGAAATTCATAGAATGCAAGGAGAATGAAAATACTTCCTATCAAAGCCTCTGGGACACAGCAAAAGCAGTGCTCAGAGGCCAATTTATATCGATAAATGCACACATACAAAAAGAATAAAGAGCCAAAATCAGAGAACTGTCCCTACAACTTGAACAAATAGAAAGTGAGCAACAAAAGAATCCATCAGGCACCAGAAGAAAACAAATAATAAAAATTAGAGCTGAACTAAATGAATTAACTAAAAAACTAGAGAACAGAAAAACAATTGAAAGAATTAACAAAGCCAAAAACTGGTTCTTTGAAAAAATTAACAAAATTGATAAACCATTGGCTAGAATGACTAAAGAAATACAGGAAAGGAAACAAATAACCCAAATAAGAAACGAAAAGGACCACATCACAACAGAACCAAATGAAATTAAAAGAATAATATCAGATTATTATGAAAAATTGTACTCTAACAAATTCGAAAACCTAGAAGAAATGGATGAATTCCTGAAAAACACTACCTACCTAAACTAACACAATCAGAAGTAAAACAACCAAATAGACCCATAACAAAAAAAGAGATTGAAACGGTAATCAAAAAACTCCCAACAAAAAAAAAGCCCTGGCCCGGATGGCTATACTGCAGATTTCTACCAAACTTTCAGAGAAGCGATAACACCACTACTACTGAAGGTATTTTAAAGCATAGAAAATGACGGAATACTACCCAACTCATTCTATGAAGCCACCATCTCCCTGATACCAAAACCAGGTAAAGACATTACAAAAAAAGAAAATTACAGACCTATATCCCTCATGAACATAGATGCAAAAATCCTCAACAAAATTCTAGCCAATAGAATTCAACAACATATCAAAAAAACAATTCACCACTACCAAGTGGGATTTATACCAGGTATGCAAGGCTGGTTTAATATTAGAAAAAGCATTAATGTAATCCACCATATAAATAAAACAAAAGACAAAAACCACATGATCTTATCAATTGATGCAGGAAAGGCATTTGACAAAGTCCAACACCCATTTATGATAAAAACTCTCACCAAAATAGGAATTGAAGGAAAATTCCTCCACATAATAAAGGGCATCTATGCAAACCCAACAGCCAACATCACTCTAAATGGAGAGAACCTGAAAGCATTTCCCTTGAGAACGGGAGCCAGACAGGGATGCCCTTTATCACTGCTCTTATTCAACATTGCGCTAGAAGTTCTAGCCAGAGCAATTAGCCTACGCAAAGAAATAAAGGGCATCTGGACTGGCAAAGAGGAAGTAAATTATCTCTATTTGCAGATGACATGATCTTATACACAGAAAACCCTAAGGAATCCTCCAGAAAACTACTGAAACTTATAGAAGAGTTTGGCAGAGTCTCAGGTAATAAGATAAACATACAAAAATCACTTGGATTCCTCTACATCAAAAAAACAACATCGAAGAGGAAATAACCAAATCAATACCATTCACAGTAGCCCCCAAGAAGATAAAATACTTAGGAATAAATCTTACCAAGGATGTAAAAGACCTATACAAAGAAAACTACAAAGCTCTACTACAAGAAATTCAAAAGGACATACTTAAGTGGAAAAACATACCTTGCTCATGGATAGGAAGACTTAGCATAGTAAAAATGTCTATTCTACCAAAAGCCATCTATATATACAATGAACTTCCGATCCAAATTCCAATCTCATTTTTTAAGGTGATAGAGAAAAAAATCACCGATTTCATATGGAAGGGAAAGAAGCCTCGGATAAGCAAAGCATTACTGAAAAAGAAGAAGAAAGTGGGAGGCCTCACTCTACCGGATTTTAGAACATATTATACAGCCACAGTAGTCAAAACAGCCTGGTACTGGTACAACAACAGGCACACAGACGAGTGGAACAGAATGGAGAACCCAGATATAAATCCATCCACATACGAGCAGCTGATATTTGACAAAGGCCCAGTGTCAGTTAATTGGGGAAAAGATAATCTTTTTAACAAATGGTGCTGGCATAACTGGATATCCATTTGCAAAAAAATGAAACAAGACCCCTACCTCACACCATGAACAAAAACTAACTCCAAGTGGATCAAAGACCTAAACATAAAGACTAAAACGATAAAGATCATGGAAGAAAAAATAGGATCAACCCTAGGAGCCCTAATACAAGGCATAAACAGAATACAAAACATTACCAAAAATGGTGAAGAGAAACCAGATAACTGGGAGCTCCTAAAAATCAAACACCTATGCTCATCTAAAGACTTCACCGAAAGAGTAAAAAGACCACCTACAGACTAGGAAAGAATATTCAGCTCTGACATCTCAGACCAGCACCTGATCTCTAAAATCTACATGATTCTGTCAAAACTCAACCACAAAAAGACAAACAACCCAATCAAGAAGTGGGCAAAGGATATGAACACATATTTCACTAAAGAAGATATTCAGGCAGCTAACAGATACATGAGAAAATGCTCCCGATCATTAGCCATTAGAGAAATGCAAATTAAAACTACAATGAGATTCCATCTCACACCAACTAGACTGGCATTAATCCAAAAAACACAAAATAATAAATGTTGGAGAGGCTGCGGTGAGATTGGAACTCTCATACACTGCTGGTGGGAATGTAAAATGGTCCAACCACTTTGGAAATCCATCTGGCGTTATCTTAAACAGTTAGAAATGGAACTACCATACAACCCAGAAATCCCACTCCTCGGAATATACCCTAGAGAAATAAGAGCCTTCACACAAACAGATATGTGCACACCCATGTTTATTGCAGCTCTGTTTACAATAGCAAAAAGCTGGAAGCAACCAAGGTGTCCGTCAATGGATGAATGGGTAAATAAATTGTGGTATATTCACACAATGGAATACTACGCATCGATAAAGAACAGTGACGAATCTGGGAAACATTTCATAACATGGAGGAACCCGGAAGGCATTATGCTGAGTGAAATCAGTGAGAGGCAAAATGACAAATATTGTATAAGACCACTATTATAAGATCTTGAGGAATAGTATAAACTGAGAAGAACACATACTTTTGTGGTTATGAGGGGGGGAGGGAGGGAGGGTTGGAGAGGGTTTTTACTGATTAATTAGTAGATAAGAACTGCTTTAGGTGAAGGGAAGGACAATACTCAATACATGGAAGGTCAGCTCAACTGAACTGGACCAAAAGCAAAGAAGTTTCCAGGATAACCTGAAGGCTTCAAAGGTCAGCAGAGCCATGGCGGGGGTTTGGGGACCATGGTTTAAGGGGAGTTCTAAGTCAATTGGCAAAATAATTCTATTATGAAAACATTCTGCATCTCACTTTGAAATGTGGCGTCTGGGGTCTTAAATGCTAACAAGAGGCAATCTAAGATGCATCAATTGGTCTCAACCCACCTGGAGCAAGGGGGAATGAAGAACACCAAGGTCACACGATAACTAAGAGCCCAAGAGACAGAAAGGGCCACATGAACCAGAGACCTACATCATCCTGAGACCAGAAGAACTAGTTGGTGCCCGGCCACAATTGATGACTGCCCTGACAGGGAGCACAGCAGAGAACCCCTGAGGGAGCAGGAGATCAGTGGGATGCAGACCCCAAATTCTCATAAAAAGACTGTACTTAATGATCTGACTGAGACTAGAGGGATCCCAGTGGTCATGGTCCCCAAACCTTCTGTTGGCACAGGACAGGAACCATTCCCGAAGACAACTCATCAGACATGAAAGGGGCTGGACAGTGGGTAGGAGAGAGATGCTGATGAAGAGTGAGCAAATTATATCAGGTGGACACTTGAGACTGTGTTGGCATCTCCTGTCTGGAGGGGGGATGGGAAGATAGAGTGAGTTAGAAGCTGGCAAAATTGTCACGAAAGGAGAGACTGGAAGAGCTGACTCATTAGAGGGAGAGCGGAGTGGGAGTACGGAGTAAGGTGTGTATAAACTTATATATGACAGTCTGACTTGATTTGTAAACATTCACTTGAAGCTCAATAAAAGTTAATTAAAAAAAAAAAAAGAAACAGACCATGATCACCCCAAAAAGGCTCTCAAAACAAAGAATCCAGGGATCTTCTAGATGGAAGTGTATTCCTGGAATTACCAGGTGCAGAATACAAAAGTTTAATATACACAACACTTCAAGACATCAGGAAGGAAAGGAGGCAATATGCAGAACAAGCCAAGGAACACACAGATAAAGCAATTGAAGAAATTAGAAAGATTATTCAGAAACATAATGAAAAGTTTAATAAGCTGGAAAAATCCATAGACAGACAGCAATCAGAAATTCAGAAGTTTAACAATAAAATTACAGAATTTATTGTAATTTATTAAAGTCAGAGGAGCAGAATCGAGCAAGTAGAAGCCAGAATTTCTGAATTTGAAGGTAAATCACTTAGCACTAATATATTTGAAGAAAAATCAGATAAAAGAATTTCAGAAAATGAAGAAAACTTAAGAATCATGTGGGACTCTATCAAGAGAAATAACCTACAAGTAACTGGAGAACCAGAACAGGGAGGGATAACAGAAAATACAGAAAAAATTGTTGAAGATTTGTTGGCAGAAAACTTCCCTGATATTGTGAAAGATGAGAAGATATTTATCCAATATCCTCATTGAACTCTGCATAAGGTGGACATAAAAATAAAATCACCAAGACATATTGTAATCAAACTTGCCAAAACCGGAGATAAAGAGAGAATTATAAGAGCAGTGAGGGATAAATGAAAAGTTACCTACAAAGGAGAGCCAATAAGAATAAGCTTGGACTACTCAGCAGAAACCATGCAGGCAAGAAGGCAATGGGATGACATATTTAAAAAATTGAAGGAAAAAAAAATGCCAACCAAGAATCATATATTCTGCAAAACTGTCTCATAAATATGAAGGTGAAATTAAGACATTTCCAGATAAACACAATATTAGGGAATTTGTAAAAACCAAACCAAAACTACAAGAAATACTAAAGGGAGTTCTTGGGTTAGAAAATCAATAATATCAGGTATCAACCCAAGACTAAAACACTGGGCAGGGCAAACAGAAGTCAACCCAGATAGGGAAATAAAAAAAAAAAAAGCAAGATTAGAAAAAAAAGCTCAAAACATGGTAACAGTGTTGTTATTATATAAAGAAGACAACATTAAAATAATAAAGAGGGACTACAAAATGTAATCATACACCTTCCATATGGAGAGGAAGATACGGCAATACAAAGTAATAAAAGTTAGTTTTAAATTTAGAAAAATGGGGTAAATAATAAGGTAACCACAAATGACATGAGCTATCCTACTCATCAAAATAAAATGCAATGGAAAAATACAGTCAGTAGAAACAAAATCAACAACAACAAATATGAGGAAAGAACAATATATAAAGAAAATCTGCTCAGTACATGAAATTAAGTGGGAAAAAGAAACTGTCAACAGCACACAAAAAAAGACATCAAAATGGTAGCACTAAATTCATACCTATCCATAATTACCCTGATGTAAATGGACTAAATGTACCAATAAAGAGACAGAGAGTGGCAGAATGATCAAAAAACAAGATCTGTCTATTTGCTGCCTACAAGAGACACACCTTAAACTTAGAGACACAAACTAAAACTCAGAGGATGGAAAAAATATATATCAAGCAAACAACAATCAAAACAGAGCAGGAGTGGCAATATTAATTTCTGACAAAATAGACTTTAAGGTTAAATCCATCAGAAAGGATAAGGAAGGACACTACATAATGATTAAAGAGACAATACAGCAAGAAGATACAAGCATATTAAATATTTATGCACCCAATGATAGGGCTGCAAGATACATAAAACAAACTCTATCAGCATTGAAAAGTGAGACAGACAGCTCCACAATAACAGTAGGAGGCTTCAACACACCACTTTTGGTGAAGGACAGGACATCCAGAAAGAAGCTCAATAAAGACATGGAAGATCTAAATGCAACAATCAACCAAATTGACTTCATAGACGTATAAGGAACACTCCACCCAACAGCAACCAAGTATACTTTCTTTTCTAGTGCGCATGGAATGTTCTTTAGAATAGACCACATATTAAGTCATAAAGCAAGCCTTAGCAGAATCCAAAACATTGAAATATTACAAAGCATCTTCTCTGACCATAAGGCCATAAAAGTGGAAATCAATAACAGGAAAAGGAGGGAAAATAACTCAAACACATAGAAACTGAAAAATACCATGCTCAAAAAAGACTGGATTAGAGAAGACATTAAGGATGGAATAAAGAAATTCATAGGATCTAATGAGAATGATAACATTTCCTATCAGAACCTTTGAGACACAGCAGAAGTGGTGCTCAGAAGCTAATTTATATCAATAAATGCACACATACAAAAAGAAGAAAGGGCCAAAATCAAAGAATTATCCCTACAACTTGAACAAATATAAAGAGGGCAACAAAAGAAACCCACAGGCACCAGAAGAAAACAAACAATAAAAATTAGAGGTGAACTAAATGAAATAGAAAACAGAAAAAAAATCGAAAGAATTAACAAGACCAAAAGCCGGTTTTTTGAAAAAAATCAACAAAATTGATAAACTACTGGCCAAAGTGACAAAAGAAAAACAGGAGAGGAAGCAAATAACCTCAATAAGAAATGAGAGAGGAGATAGTACCACAGACCCTACTGAAATTAAAAGAATCATGAGAGATTACTATGAAAAACTGTACTCTAATTTGAGAAACTGGAAGAAATGAATGAATTTCTAGAAGCACACTACCTACCTAAACTAACACAAACAGAGGTAGAACAACTGAACAGACCCAAAACAAAAGAAGAGATTGAAAAAGTAATCAAACCCGCCCCCCCAAAAAAAAAGCCCTGGTCCGGATGGCGTCACTGCAGAGTTCTATCAAACTTTCAGAGAAGTGTTAACACTACTAGCACTAAAGGTATTTCAGAGCATAGAAAAGGATGGAATACTATGAAACTCATTCTATGGAGCCACCATCTCCCTGATACCAAAACCAGGTAAAGACACCACAAGAAAAGAAAGTTATAGACCTATATCCCTCATGAACATAGGTACAAAAATCCTCAACAAAATTCTAGACAATAGAGTTAAACAACATATGAAAAAAATAATTCACCATGACCAAGTTAGATTCATACCAGCTATGCAGGGGCAGTTCAACATTAGAGAAACAATTAATGTAATCCACCATATAAATAAAACAAAAGAATCACATGATTTTATCAATTGATGCAGAAAAGGCATTTGACAAAGTCCAAGACCCATTCATGACAAAAACTCTCAGCAAAATAGGAATAGAAGGAAAATTCCTCAACATAATAAAAGGCATTTATACAAAACCAACAGCCAACATCACCCTAAATGGAGAGAGCCTGAAAGCATTCCCCTTGAGACCTGGAACCAGACAAAACAAGGCTGCCCTTTATCACCGTTCTTATTCGATATTGTGTTGGAGGTCCTAGCCAGAGCAGTTAGGTTAGATAAAGAGATAAAGGGCATTAAGACTGGCAAGGAAGAAGTAAAAGCATCTCTATTTGCAGATGACATGATCTTATACGCAGAAAACCCTAAGGAATCCTCAAGAAAACTACTGAAACTAATAGAACAGTTCAGCAGAGTATCGGGATACAAGATAAATATACAAAAATCGGTTGGATTCCTCTACACCAACAAAAAGAACATTGAAGAGGAAATCACGAAATCAATGCCATTTACAGTAGCCCCCAAGAATATAAAATACTTAGGAATAAATCTTACCAGAGATGTAAAAGACGTATACAAAGAAAACTACAGTATACTTCCGCAAGAAACCAAAAGAGAATTACATAAGTGGAAAAACATACCTTGCTCGTGGATAGGAAGACTTAATATTATAAAAACATCTATTCTACCAAAAGTGATCTATACATTTAATGCAATTCCAATCCAAATTCCAAAGACATTCTTTAATGAGATGGAGAAACAAATCACTTACTTCATATGGAAGGGAAAGAGGCCCCGGATAAATAAGGCATTACTGAAAAAGAAGAACAAAGTGGGAGGCCTTACTTTACCTGATTTTAGAACAGATTATACCACCACAGTAGTCAAAACAGCCTGGTACTGGTACAACAACAAATACATGAACAGAATTGAGAATCCAGACATAAATCCATCCACATATGAGCAGTTGATATTCGACAAAGGCCCCAAAACAGTCAAATGGGGAAAAGACAGTCTTTTTAATAAATGGTGCTGGCATAACTGCATATCCATTAGCAAAAAAATGAAACAAGGCCCATACCTCACTCCATGCACAAAAACTAACTCAAAATGGATCAAAGACCTAAATATAAAATCTAAAACGATAAAGATCATGGAAGAAAAAATAGGGACAATGTTAGGAGCCCTAATACATGGCATAAACAGTATAAAAAACATTATAAGGAATGCAGAAGAAAAACTAGATAACTGGGAGCTCCTAAAAATGAAACACCTATGCTCATCCAAAGACTTCACCAAAAGAGTAAAAAGACTACCTACAGACTGGGAAAAAGTTTTTAGCTATGACATTTCTGATCAGTGCCTGATCTCTAAAATCTACATGATACCACAAAAACTCAACTACAAAATGACAAATAACCCAATTAAAAAATGGGCAAGAGATATGATTAGACACTTCACTTAAGAAGACATTCCTGTAGGTAACAGATATATGAGGACCATGGTTTCAGGGGACATTTAATTCAATTTGCATAATAAAATCTATTAAGAAAACATTCTGCACCCCACTTTGAAGAGTGGCATCTGGGGTCTTAAATGCTAGCAAGCAGCCATCTAAGATGCATCAATTAGTCTCAACCCCCCTTGATCAAAGGTGAATGAAAGACACCAAGGACACAAGGTGATTAGGAGCCCAAGAGACTGAAAGGGCCACATGAACCAGAGATTACATCATCCTGAGAGAAGAAGAACTAGATGGTGCCCAGCTACAATGGATGACTGCCTGACAGGGAACACAACAGAGAAACCTTGAGGGAGCAGGAGAGTAGTGGTATGCAGACTCCAAATTCTCATAAGACCAGACTTAATGGTCTGACTGAGACCAGAGGGACCCCAGTGGTCATGGCCCCCAGGCCTTCTGTTAGTCCAGGATAGGAACCATTCCCGAAGCTAACTCTTCAGACATGGATTGGACTGGACAATGGGTTGGAGAGGGATGCTGGTGAGGAGTGAGCTTCTTGTATCTGGTGGACACTTGAGACTGTGTTGGCAAATGAGAGGAGATGAGAGGGTAGGGGGGGCTAGAAGCTAGCGAAATGGACACGAAAAGAAAGAGTGGAGGGAGAGAGCGGGCTGTCTCATTAGGGGGAGTATAATTGGGAGTGTGTTGTATAAGGGTTTTTGTGTGAGAGACTGACTTGATTTGTAAACTTTCACTTAAAGCACAATGAAAATCATTTAAAAAAAGAAAAAGTGTTTGCAGAAGTACATTGAAAGAGAACTGCCAGAAATTCAAGACAGATTCAGAAGAGGACATGGAACATAGGATACCATTGCTGATGTCAGATGAATCCTGGCTGAAAGCTGAGAGTACCAGAAAGATATTTACCTGTGTTTTATTGACTATGCTAAGGCATTCAATTGCGTGGATCATAATAAATTATAGATAACATTTTGAAGAATGGGAATTCTAGAACACTTAATTGTGCTCATGAGGAAACTGTACATAAATCAAGAGGCGGTGGTTCAAACAGAACAATGGGATGCTGTATAGTTACAGCCAGGAAATGTGTTTCTCAGGGTGGTATCTTTACACCATGCCTATTGAATCTGTGTGCTAAAAAAATAATCCAAAAAGCTGGATTGGGGGAAGACTCATTAACAACCCACGTTATGCAGATGACACAACCTTGCTTGCTGCAAATGAGGAGGTCTTGAAGCACTTATTGATAAAGATCAAAGTCCACAGTCTTCAGTGTGGATTATACCTCAACATAAAGAAAACAAAAATCCTCAAAACTGGACCAATAACATCACAATAAATGGAGAAAACATTGAAACTGGCAAAGATTTCATGTTAATTGAATCTACAATCAACAGTGAAGAAATTAGGTGACACATTGCACTGGGCAAGTCTGCCGCAAAAGTCCTTTTTAAAGTGTTAAAAAGAACAATTTCGCTTTAAGGACTAAGGTGCACCTGACCCAAACCTGGATGTTTTCAATGGCTTCATAGGCATATGAAGTCTGGACATGAGTGAGGAAGACCAAATAAGAATTGATGCCTTTGAATTATGGTGTTGACAAAGAATATTGAATATGCCACGGACTGCCAGAAAAACTAACAAATATGTCTTGGCAGAAGTACATCCAAAATGCTCATTAGAAGCAAAAATGGTGAGACTTCATCTCACCTATCTTGGACATGTTATCAAGAGGGAACAATCCCTGGAGAAGGACATCATGCTTGGTAAAGTAGAGGGCCAGTGAAAAAGCGGAAGACCCTCAAAGAGAAGGACTGGCAGGGTGGCTGCAACAGTGGGTTCAAACTACCTTAGCCAGAGTGTGTAGCGCCTCCTGATAGCAAATTTTTATATTTTTTAATTCATTTCTGTTGACTGCGTATGACCGTACCTCAGTCTCCAGCTAGGAATGAGTGTGAAGTTTACACTCCTTCAAGTGTGCACAAAAACTCAGCTTAAGTGAACGAAGTCTTCTGAGTTAGGGTGAAAACTGTTGGCAGTCTGAGACTGAAAACTGTAGCTGGTTCATTTTTATAAAGTTGGTGCTTGAGATAATAATGGTTGGCCTGGATAAGTAGTCACTGATGTTTGGGGAGTTACTGAAAGACTGATGACCTTGAGACAAGCATTTCCCGTATTGAAAAGAAGGTTCATTACCTGATTACCAAGTCTTTGATTTGTCCAGTTAGGCTTAGCACTAGCTTCTAATAACCAGGTGTAATTGAATTGATTTTGCCTCATGGTGACCCCATGAGTGCCAGAGTAGAATTGTGCTCCATAGGGTTTTCAGTGACTGAGTTTTCAGAAGTAGATCATCAGGCCTTCCTTCTGAGGCACTATGGGTGAACTCAAACTTCCCACCTTTTGGTTAGCGACCCAGCATGTTTACTCTTTGCAGAACACAGGGACTCCTGAGATTCTCATAACAGTAACAACAAATGCTGTTTCACTGGTTCCAACTCATGGTGGCTACAGGTATTGCAGATTAGAACTGCTTTCCAGAGAGTTTTCAAGTCTGTGATCTCAGGAAGCCTATCACTAGGCCTTTGTACAACGTGCTTCCTGGTAGGTTTGAAGGGCCAACTTTTTGGTTAGTAGCCCAGCACTTAACTGTTAGCACCACCAATGTAGTTTATTTTCTCATTAAAAAAAAAGAAAACATTGCAGTCGAGTCAATCCTGAATCATAGTGACCTTATACAACAGAGTAGAACTGCTCCTTAGGATTTTCACAGAGGGCCTGGTGGATTCAAACTGTTGACCTTTTGGTTAATAGCTGTAGCTCTTAACCACTGCACCACCAGGGCTCCTAGTTTCTCATATACAAAAAAACAAACCCAGTGCCATCGAGTCGATTCCGACTCATCGCGACCCTATAGGACAGAGTAGAAGCGCCCCATAGAGTTTCCAGGGAGCGCCCTGGTGGATTTGAACCGTAGACCCTTTGCTTAGCAGCCGTAGCACTTAACCACTATGCCACCAGGGTTTCCAAGTTTCTCATAGTGAGTGACAATTTAATAATTCACAGAATAGACACTGTTAGTACACTAATCACTTGGATACACTTGCAGGTATACAGTTGTGTGCAGAAAATGCATGCTGTGTGTGTGTGTATATATGTATATATATGTACTACAAACTGTTGGATGAATAATAATTTTAATGTGCATTACTACACAGCAATTTGTACATCTTTATGTACAAATGTAAATATAAAAAACATAATTACAGAGAAAGCAGTTATGAAGTTGATAGGAGAACGAGAAGTTTTTAGTCTCAATATACTCAGCACACATCAAAGATTCTAAATATTTTGTCTAGATAATAGGTAGAAATTTTCTTAAGACCTTGTCTGAAGGATGTCTTTACTTGGAAAACTTCAAATCTACTTCCAAGACTATTGTCCTAGTTACCAACAGCTGATATAACACAAATACCACAAGTAAGTGGCTTTAAAAAAGAGAAATTTATTTCCTGAATTTTGGAGGCTGAAAGTCCATATCAGGGTCTCAGCCATGTCAATTCCTTTACGGGTAGCCCTGAGCATTCTTTCGTTCCTTGGCATTCATTGTTTGGTAGATGATCCTGGCTTAACATCTCTCTTGTCCCTCTGTGACTCCACCCTACACTGGTTTGGCCTCATTAGCTTGACCAAAGAAAAACTCCATTTCCATACAAAATCATATCCACAGGTACAAGTGTTAGGATTTCAACATATATGTTGGAGAACACAATTCAGTCTGTAACAATCTTCTTTAATTTTCTGTTTTCATATTTTTCCAGAACCCAAATTTTCATTGTTCTTGTTTCATGCAGAGAGAGTGGAGTGTGTTCCCATCAGAGGCTAGAAATGGAGGACAGAGGGACAGATCGAAAGTTATATTAGAAATGGTCCTGGGGGGAAATATAGAGTGTTACTTCTAGAGCATGCGAGGTCCTCACCAGCGATGCTTAACTTTTTTCTTTTTTATCTAGTTACTGTCAAAAAGATCATAACTCTTAAGGTAATTGATGTTTTGCCTTACAGGTAGGCAATGGCTTTATCTGACTTGACCTGAATTTGGCTTTTATAAGAGCACAAATTCAAAGAAACTGCCCTTTTCTGGATTCCCCATGAAGCAAAGGATCTGTCTTGAGTTCTATTTGCCACTAGAGAACATGATTGCAGGTTATTTTAATATTTAAATTTAGAATTATATTGAGCACATAGGGTGTTCTTAAAATGGTGAAAAATTAAGGGGCAAATCTTCCAGATGGAATTTGTGAAGCCACAGTGAGATATATAAGATTAAAACTCAGTTTCTGAAACTCTCCATATTCTTACATCAACATCAAGATAGTCTGAAACATCAGTGGTTCCACAGGATATATACAGATACCTTGGCATGCTCAGCCTTAATTATTGGCATTAAAGCTTTCTAACACCTGAAAGATGCTTTTTGCAGCAGATTTACTCAATGCAATACCTCGTTTGGTTTCTTGACTGTTACTTCCATGAGCTTTGATTATGGATCCAAGTAATGTGAAATCCTTGAGAACATCAATATTTTCTTCCTTTATCATGATGTTGCTTATTGGTCCAGTTATAAGGATTTATGTTTTCTTTATGTTGACTTGAAATCCATACTGAAAGCTATGATCTTCATCAGTAATTGCCTCAAATCCTCTTAGGTTTCATCAAACAAGATTGTAACACCTGTATATCACAGATTGTTAATGACTCTTCCTCCAATTCTGATGTTATGTTCTTTATATAGTCCAGCTTCTTGGATTGTTTGCACGGCATATGGATTGAATAATTATGGTGAAAGGACACAATCCTGCCTCAGGCCTTTCTTGATGTTAAACCACATAATATCAACTTGTTCTGTTCGAATAACTGCATCTTGTTCTATGTACAGGTTCCTCTTGACCAAAATTAAGTGTTCTGGAATTTCTATTCTTTAACATATTATCCATAATTTGTTATAATGCAGTAGTTCTATTTTTTTTGTTTATATATTTCTTTATTGATTTTATGTCTCTGTGCCTTTTTTGTATTGTTTTACATTTATTTTTATTTATCTGGAGCCTAGCTCTTTCTCTTCTCTTTATATTGCCTACCTTGCTTTGTATTATTTCATTTTGTTTAGTTGTTTTGTTCTTTGTATGAGTATGATATTGTTGATTATTTTTTTCTGTGTATGGTTTGGTGCTGTCATTTGGTTAGATATTTTTTCTTTTCACTTGTGGGTATGGCATGTCACTCAGCTGGGGAAGTGTTCAGTAGGGCAGACCACAGGGTCCCACTTGGCCAGGGGTGGTTAACAGGAAAGAGCATGGAGTTGTTCTCACCCAGGGGTGGTTAGATAGGGCAGGGTATGGAGTCCCTCTCAGCCAGGTATGGCTTGTACTCTATAGCTTATAAAAACCCTACCACCAATCCTTGTCTCCTCTGGCTTCACAGTGCCTAATGTCTCATGCACTTGAAAGGTGGACATGGCAGTAATCTTAGAGGATACTTTGTCCATTTCAGAGCCACTTGGGGTTAAGATTGCAATCAAGGCCAAGGGACACTTAGTTCAACTCTGTAAAAGACATGAAACAAAAACCATGAGTTTGTCATCTTGTACTCAATGAACAAAAGTGCATTTAGGAAGGCAAATTCTTAAATTTAGAAATCCACGGTAGTGGATCTAGCTCCCCAAAATCACACATTTTGCTCCATTGGGAATAAATTTTATTCTGTGGAAATCTGGAAATCTCCTAGTGTGAGGGATATCTAAACACTGAATCTGATCCCAACTCAACTGTGGGATTTGATTTAAACGTTGGAGGTTGGATTCAGGAAGCCAAGATAATTTGGATCCCTCTCTTCTGTGCTTGGCATTGAGAGGGAAACAAATGGTAGGGTAGCAGGCTGAGTGTTCCAGGAGACCCCAGCAGTGGACTGCCTGATACACTTACAGAACATAAACAAGAAACTGAAGCAAAGGGATCAACCTTTGTGAAGCATATTTAATATGTTAACTTCATGTGAAATTGCTTAATGCTGGTCATGCCTTGAATTAGTTCTGTACTCTGAAGGTAAATCACCAATGATAAATTGACATCTCTGATCCTAAACACTGCTTTTGAGTTGGCTTTGGAATAAACAGAGTGCTGAATCATTTGGGGGAGCTCTTCAAATGTGTTTGTAAAGAAATCTAATTCGAAAAGAAATGCAAGACACCTAGGTTATTATTAGTGTAATTATTATTATTAGTGTAATGCCACAGTAACTTATCCAGAGGAGAGGGTGGCACCATGACTTCTGAGGAGACCCATATGAGAATATTTGTTTTTTTAATTCCCAAATTAAGGATAAGATTCATTGTTTTGTTTATTCTGACATCTCCTACCTCATTACCCACACCTGGGCACTCTCCTAACTCCTCCCACATTTATCCTTCACATGCCTGGGTTATCTACTGACAACCTGCTTATTACCCACATCTGGACTGTCTTCTTCTCCTTTGGTCCAAACTTTCTTTCAAATTTTTCTGATAATAACAACCTCTAACTCTTTCTTTAAGGATCTGCCTATTTCTCACTTTATATAGTTTAGGTAGGAGAGTTTCATTCTGATTTAATTGGTTTGGAGTGTGATCTGAACATTAGCATTTTTTTTTAATAATTTTTATTGGGCTTTAAGTGAAGTTTATAAATCAAGTCAGTCTCTCACATATAAACTTATATACACCTTACTGCATGCTCCCATTTGCTCTCCCCCTAATGAGTCAGTCTGCTCACTCCTTCCAGCATCTCCTTTTGTGACCATTTTGCCAGTTTCTAACCCCACTACCCTCCCATCTCTCCTCCAGACAGGAGATGCCAACATAGTCTCAAGTGCCCACCTGGTGCAAGTAGCTCACTCCTCATCAGCATCTCTCTCCAATCCATAGTCCAGTCCAAACCATGTCTGATGAGTTGGTTTTGGGAATGGTTCCTATCCTCGGCCTACAGAAGGTTTGGGAACCTTGACCGCTGGGGTCCTTCTAGTCTTAGTCAGATCATTAAGTCTGGTCTTTTTATGAGAATTTGGGGTCTGCATCCCACTGTTCTCCTGCTCCCTCAGGGGTTCTCTGTTGTGTTCCCTGTCAGGGCAGTCATCAGTTGTGGCCGGGCACCATCTAGTTCTTCTGGTCTCAGGATGATGTAGTCTCTAGTTCATGTAGCCCTTTCTGTCTCTTGGGCTCATAATTACCTTGAGACGTTGGTGTTCTTCATTCTCCTTTGATACAGGAGAGTTGAGACTCATTGATGCATCTTAGATGGCTGCTTGCTAGCATTTAAGACCTAAGGCTCTACACTTAAAAGTGGGATGCAGAATGTTTTCTTAATAGATTTTATTTTGCCGATTGACTTAGATGTCCCGTGAAGCCATAGTCCCCAAACCCTTGCCCCTGCTTTGCTGACCTTCAAAGCATTCAGTTTATTCAGGAATCTTCTTTGCTTTTGGTTTAGTCCAGTTGTTCTGACCTCCCCTGTATTGAGTGTTGTCCTTCCCTTCACCTAAAGTAGTTCTTATCTACTATCTAATCAGTAAATACCCCTCTCCTACCCTCCCTCCCTCCCTCCCCTCTCTCGTAACCACAAAAGAATGTTTTCTTCTCAGTTTAAACTATTTCTCAAGATCTTATAATAGTGGTCTTACACAATATTTGTCCTTTTGCATCTGACTAATTTCACTCAGCGTAATGCCCTCCAGGTTCCTCCATGTTGTGAAATGTTTCACAGATTCCTCATGTTCTCTATGTATGTGCAGTATTCCATTGTGTGAATATACCATAATTTATTTATCCATTCATTCACTGATGGACACCTTGGTTGCTTCCAGCTTTTTCCTATTGTAAACAGTGCTGCAATAAACATAGGTGTGCATATATCTGTTCATGTAGAGGCTCTTATTTCTCTAGGATGTATTCCGAAGAGTGGGATTGCTGGGTCGTATGGTTGTTCTATTTGTAGCTTTATAAAGAAGCGCCAAATCAATTTCCAAAGTGGTTGTACCATTTTACATTCCCACCAGCAGTGTGTAAGTGTTCCAATCTCTCCACAGCCTCTCCAACATTTATTATTTTGTGTTTTTTGGATTAACACCAGCCTTGTTGGAGTGAGATGGAATCTCATCGTAGTTTTAATTTGCGTTTCTCTAATGGCTAATGATCGAGAGCATTTCCTTATGTATCTGTTACCTGCCTGAATATCTTTAGTTAAGTGCCTGTTCATATCCTTTGTCATTTTGTGGTTGAGTTTTAGCAGCATCTTGTAGATTTTAGACATCAGGTGCTGGTCGGAGCTGTCATAGCTGAAAATTTTTCCCCAGTCTATAGGTGGTCTTTTCACCCTTTTGGTGAAGTCTTTAGATGCGCATAGGTGTTTGATTTTTAGGAGCTCCCAGTTATCTGGTTTCTCTTCATCATTTTTAGTAATGTTTTATATTCCTTTTATGCCTTGTATTAGGGCTCCTAATGTTGTCCCTATTTTTTCTTCCAAGATCTTTATCATTTTAGACTTTATGTTTAGGTCTTTGATCCATCTGGAGTTAGTTTTTGTGCACGGTGTGAGGTATAGGTCCTGTTTCATTTTTTTGCAGATGCATATCTAGTTATGCCAGCACGATTTGTTAAAAAGACTGTCTTTTCCCCATTGAACTGTTTCGGGGCCTTTGTCAAATATCAAGTGCTCATACTTGAATGAATTTATGTCTGGATCCTCAGTTCTGTTCCATTTGTCTGTGTATCTGTTGTTGTACAAGTACCAGAATGTTTTCACTACTGTGGCAGTATAATAGTTTCTAAAATCAGGTAGAGTAAGGCCTCCCTCTTTGTTCTTTTTCAGTAATGCTTTACTTATCCTGGGCCTCTTTTCCATATGAAATTGGTGATTTGTTTCTCCATCTCATTAAAAAATGTCGTTGGAATTTGGATTGGAATTGCATTAAATCTATAGACCACTTTTGGTAGAATAGCAATTTTTATAATGTTAAGTCTTCCTATCCATGAACAAGGTATGTTTTCCCACTTATGTAGGTGTCTTCTGGTTTCTCGCAGAAGTAGTTTGTAGTTTTTTTGTATAAGTCTTTTACATCTTTGGTCAGATTTATTCCTATGTGTTTTATCTTCTTGGGAGCTACTGTAAATGGCACTGATTTCGTGATTTCTTCTTCGATGTTCTTTTTGTTGGTGTGGAGGAATCCAACTGATTTTTGTATGTTTATCTTATATCCCCATACTCTGCTAAACTCTTCTATTAGTTTCAGTAGATTTCTGTAGGGTTCCTTAGGTTTTTCTGTGTATAAGATCATGTCATCTGCAAATAGAGATACTTTTACTTCTTCCTTGCCACTCTGGGTACCCTTTATTTCTTTATCTAGCCTAATTCCCTGGCTAGGACTGTCAGCACAATGTTTAATAAGAGTGGTGTTAAAGGGCATCCTTGTGTAGTTGCCCATCTCAATGGGAATGTTTTCAGGCTCTCTCCATTTAGGGTGATGTTGGCTGTTGGCTATGTATAAATGTCCTTTATTATGCTGAGTAATTTTCCTTCTATTCCTTTTTTGCTGAGAGATTTTATCATGAATGGGTGTTGAACTTTGTCAAATGCCTTTTCTGCAACAGTTAATAAAATCATATGATTCTTTTGTTTTATTTATGTGATGGATTACATTAATAGTTTTTCTAATGTTGAACCATCCTTGCATACTTGGTATGAATCCCACTTGGTCATGGTGAACTATTTTTTTGATATGTTGTTAAATTCTATTGCCTAGAAATTTGTGGAGGATTTTTGCATCTAAATTCATGAGGGATATAGGTCTGTAATATTCTCTTTTTGTTGTGTCTTTACGTGGTTTTGGTATCAGGGATATGCTGGCTTCATAGAATTAGGTTGGTAGTATTTCGTCCTTTTCTATGCTCTGAAATACCTTTGGTAGTAGTGGTGTTAACTCTTCTCTGAAAGTTTTGTAGTACTCTGCAGTGACGCTGTCCAGGCCAGGGCTTTTTTTTTGTTGTTGCTGGGAGTTTTTTGATTACCTTTTCAATCTCTTCTTTTTTTATGGGCCTATTTATTTGTTCTGCCTCTGTTTTTGTTAGTTTAGGTAGGTAGTGTGTTTCTAGGAATTCATCCATTTCTTCTAGTTTCTCAAATTTGTTAGAGTACAATTTTTCATAATAATCTGATATGATTCTTTTAATTTCAGTTGGGTCTGTTGTAATGTCACCCATCTCATTTCTTATTCATGTTATTTGCTTCCTCTCCTGTTTTTCTTTTGTCAGTTTGGCCAATGGTTTATCAATTTTGTTAATTTTTTCAAAGAACCAGCTTTTGGTCTTGTCAATTCTTTCAATTCGTTTTCTGTTTTCTATTTCATTTAGTTCTGGTCTAATTTTTATTGTTTGTTTTCTTCTGGTGCTTGAGGGTATCTTTTGTTGCTCTCTTTGTATTTGTTCAAATTGTAGGGATAATTTTTTTGATTTTGGCCTTTTTTTCTTTTTGTGTGTGTGCATTTATTTAAGAAATTGACCTTTGAGCACTGCTTTCGGTGTGTCCTAAAGGTTCTGATAGGAAGTGTTTTCACTCTTACTGGATTCTATGAATTTCTTTATTCCATCCTTAATGACTTCTATAATCCAGTCTTTTTTGTGCAGGGTATTGTTCAGTTTGCAAGTGTTTGATTCCTTTTCCCTGCCTTTTCTGGTATTGATTTCCACTTTTATGGCCTTATGGTCAGAGAAGATGTTTTATAATATTTCAATGTTTTGGATTCTGCTAAGGCTTGCTTTATGACCTAATTATGTGGCCTATTCTAGAGAATGTTCCATGTGCATTCAAAAAGAAATTATATTTGATTGCTGTTGGGTGGAGTGTTCTGTATATGTCTATGAGGTCAAGTTGCTTGATTGTGGCATTTAGATTTTCTGTGTCTTTAATAAGCTTCTTTCTGGATGTCCTGCCCTTCACCGAAAGTTGTGTGTCGAAGTCTCCTACTATTATTGTGGTGCTGTCTATCTCACTTTTCAATGCTGATAAAGTTTGTTTAATGGATGTTGCAGCCCTGTAATTGGGTGCATAAATATTTAATAAGGTTATATCTTCTTGGTATATTGTCCCTTTAATCATTATATAGTGTCCTTCCTTATCCTTTATGATGGATTTAACTTTAAAGTCTATTTTGTCAGAAATTAATATTGCCACTCCTGCTCTTTTTTGATTGTTGTTGGCTTGATATATATATATACGTATACATATGTATTTTTTTCATCCTTTGAGTTTTAGTTTGTTTGTGCCTCTAAGGCTAAGGTGTGTCTCTTGTAGGCAGCATATAGATGGATCTTGTTTTCTGCCACTCTCTGTCTCTTTACTGGTGCATTAAGTCCATCTACATTCAGCATAATTATGGAAAGGTATGAGTTTAGTGCTGTCATTTTGATGTTTTTTTTGTGTGTGCTGTTGACAGTTTCTTTTTCCTACTTAATTGTATGTGCTGAATAGATTACTTGTATATATTGTCCTTTCCTCATGTTCCTTGTTGTTGATTTTGTTTCTGCTGGGTCTCCATTTTTTTCTTGTATTTTATTTTGATGAGTAGGGTAGTTTGTATCCTTTGTGGTTACCTTATTATTTACCCGTATTTTTCTAAATTTAAATTTAATATTATTTGTTTATATTGCCGTATCTTCCGCGCCATATGGAAGACCTATGACTATATTTCTTGGTCCCTGTTTTTTGTTTTCATGTTGTCTTCTTTTATATAATAACGTCCCTGATACCCTGTTTTGAGCTTTTTTTATTATTTTTTTTAACCTTGCTTTATTTTTTTGATATCGCTCTCTAGGTTGATTTCTGATTGCTCTCTCCAGTGTTCTAGCCTTGGGTTGATACCTGATATTATTGATTTTCTAAGCAAAGAACTCCCTTTAGTATTTCTTAAAGTTTTGACTTGGTTTTTACAAATTCCCTAAACTTCTGTTTATCTGGAAATGTCCTAATTTCACCTTCATATTTAAGAGACAATTTTGCTGGATATATGATTCTTGGCTGGCAATTTTTTCCTTCAATTTTTTAAATATGTCATCCCATTGCCTTCTTGCCTGCCTGGTTTCTGCCAAGTAGTCCGTGCTTATTCTTATTGGCTCTCCTTTGTAGGTGTCTTTTCATTTATCCCTATCTCCTCTTAAAATTCTCTATTTTTGGTTTTGGCAAAGTTTGATTATAATATGCCTTGGTGACTTTCTTTTAACATCTACCTTCTGTGGAATTCAATGAGAAGCTTGAATAGATACCTTCTCATCTTTCGCGTTATCAGGGAACTTTTCTGCCAAAAAACCTTCAACAAATCCTCTCTGTATTTTCTGTTATCCCTTCCTCTCTGGTACTCCAATCACTCATAAGTTATTTCTCGTGATAGAGTCCCACATGATTCTTAAGATTTCTTCATTTTTTTAAAATTCTTTTATCTGATTTTTCTTCAAATATATTGGTGCCAAGTGATTTATCTTCAAGTTCAGAAATTCTGTCTTCTACTTGCTCAGTTCTGCTCCTCTGACTTTCTATTGAGTTATCTACTTCTGTAATTTTATTTTAATGTTCTGAATTTCTGATTGCTGTCTCTCTATGCATTTTTCTTGCTTATTAAATTTTTGCTATGTTCCTGAATAATCTTTCTAATTTATTCAATTGCTTTATCTGTGCATTCCTTGGCTTGTTCTACATATTGCCTCATTTCCTTCCTGATGTCTTGAAGGGTTCTGTATATTAAACTTTTGTATTCTGGCTCTGGTAATTCCAGGAATGCACTTTCATCTAGAAGATCCCTGGATTCTTTGTTTTGAGAGGTTGTTGTGGTGATCGTGGTCTACTTCATTATATAACTTGACATTGACTGTTGTCTCTGAGCCATCTATAAGTTATTGTATTAGTTTATGTTTGCTTACTGTGTCGTAGCTTCTTGCTTTGTTTTGTTTTGATACTCCCAGATGGTTTGCTTGACTGAACTAGCTTGATTATTTTCACCTTTGGAGCTCTGATGTCCTGTTCCCAGATGGCTAGCGCTGTTATCAGGTATATCAGTCTAGGAGTCCATTCACTTTTCTTGTATAAGTTCAGCTCAGGTGTCCAGGTAGCTGATCATCAAGTGTGTGCTACAGGCTCTGTCCTACTGCCTTAGAGGGGCATGGGTGACTGGTGTATGTACCAATATCTGATTGCAGCAGGGTGTCAAGCTCTGCACAAGGCGTGGGGCTGAGAAATGACCCCCAGGTATCTCTGAGGAAAGTGCATCCCTGTTCCCTAGAGTGTGCAGGTGGGCAAGTTTTGCAGATGGAGCATGGGCACCCAATGTTTTTGTTTGTAAGGTCTGGGAGATACCAGTTATTCCTGGACGCTTGTTGCGGGTGGCTGGATGACCTGAGTGGAGCTGCCAGTCCTTAGGCCCCTGATGTGGGTAGGTGAAGACCCTGTTTAGTAGGCAAAGCAATATCAAACATCAAACACCCACCTCTCCACCATTCAGCTTAAATGGTTGGAGTCTGCCAACAAGGGCCTATTCTTCTGAAATAGGGCCTCACAGGTCCATGCAGATGGGAAAGGTGCTCAAAGTCCATGGACTATTTATGCCTGGATGGGAGCTGCTTCTGTCCTGCACACTCCCAGTTAGTTGAGTTGGCAAATTATCTTTTCTCCCAATTGCAATTTTGTTCCTTCTCCCAGGCCAGGTGGATGGCTGTAGGTGCTTAACAGTGCCTGTCTCATGCCCAGGGAATTCAGCTGCTGAAGCTGGCTTGAGAGTAGGGGTGCACAGTAAAATATATGCAAGTATTTTGCTTTTGCCGAGAGCACCGTTCTTCTCTGGTTCAAAATGTCTGAGTAGGCTATGTGGCTGGCTGCTTCTCCCTTAAGAAACTGCAGCCAAATGCTAGTACCAGCCCAACATCGCTGCTCCATGAATGGTGCCTGAGGGCTTCCTGTGATTCGGATCCAGTAACTCCTCTCTGCTTCTGAACCGTCTCTTCCTCACCTGCACTAGTTTGCTTTCTAAGCTTTCCTCTGATGCTCAGGGCTCCTAGCTTGTCATAAATATAGTCATTTTACTTGTTTTTTTCTGGTTTTTGTTGTAAACAGCACTTGCTGGAAGTGTCTGTCTATTCCGCCATCTTGCAAGAATTACCTGATTTAATCAATTGATGCAGAAAAGGCATCTGACAAAGTTCAACACCATTCATGATAAAACTCTCAGCAAAATAGGAACAGAAGGAAAATTTCTCAACATAATGAAGGCATTTATGCAAAGTCAATAGCCAACATAATCCTAAAAGAAGAGAGCCTGAAAGCATTCCCCTTGAGATCAGGAACCAGAAAAGGATGCCCTTTATCACCACCCTTATTCAACATTGTACTGTAGGTCCTGGTCAGAGCAAATAGGCTAGGTAAATAATAAAAGGCATCTAGATTGGCAAGGAAAAAGTAAAAGTATCTCTATTTGCAGATGACATGATCTTCTACACAGAAAACCCTAAGGAATCCTCAAGAGAACTACTGAAACTAATAGAAAAGTTTAACAGAGATCAGGATACAAAGCAAACATACAAAAATCAATTGGTTTCCCCTTCAAAAAAAAAAAAAAAAGAACATCGAAGAGGAAATCACCAAATGAATACCATTTACAGTAGCCTCCAAGAAGACAAAATACTTAGGAATAAATCTTACCAGAAATGTAAAAGACTTATAGGAAGAAAACTGCAAAACACTTCTGCAAGAAACCAAAAGAGAACTACATAAGTGGAAAAACATACCTTGAACATGGATAGGAAGAATTAATGTACAAATATCTATTGCACCAAAAGCAATCTATAAATTTAATACAATTCCAATCCAAATTCCAACAAGATTTTGCACTGAGATGGAGAAACAAATCACCAACTTCATATGGAAGAGAAAGAGGCCCTGGATAAGTAAAGCATTACTGAAAAAGAAGAACAAAGCGGGAGGCCTTACTCTACCTGATTTTAGAAGCTATTATACCGTGACAGTAGTCAAAACAGCCTTGTACTGGTACAACAACAAATTCATAGACCAATGGAACAGAACGGAGAATGCAGACATAAACCTATCCACACATGAGCAGTTGATATTTGCCAAGGGCTTCAAATCAGTTAAATGGGGAAAAGACAACCTTTTTAACAAATGGTGCTCACATAACCGGATATCCATCTGCAAAAAAAAAAAAAAAATGAAACAAACCCCATACCTCACACCATGCACAAAAACTAACTCAAAATGGATCAAAGACATAAATATAATATCTAAAATAATAAAGATCATGGAAGAAAAATAGGGGCAACGTTAGGAGCCCTAATACATGGCATAAACAGTATGTAAAACATTACTAACAATGCAGAAGAGAAACTAGATAACTGAGAGCTCCTAAAAATCAAACACCTATGCTCACTCAAAGACTTCACCAAAAGAGTAAAAAGATTATCCATAGACTGAGAAAAAGTTTTTAGCTATGACAATTCCAATCAGCACCTGATCTCTAAAAATCTACATGATACTACAAAAACTCAACTGGAAAAAGACAAATAACCCAGTTTAAAAATGGGCAAAAGATATGAACAGACACTTCACTAAATAAAATATTCAGGCATCTAACAGATACATGAGGAAATGTTCATGATCCTTAGCCATTAGAGAAATGCAAATCAAAACTACAATGAGATTCCATCTCACTCCAACAGGGCTGGCATTAATACAAAAAACAAAATTATAAATGTTGGAGAGGTTGTGGAGAGACTGGAACACTTATAAACTGTTGGTGGGAATGTAAATAGTACAACCACTTTGGAAATCAATTTGGTGCTTCCTTAAAAAGTTAGAAATAGAACTACGATAAAAAAAAAAAAATTGGTATACTATCCAGCAATTCCACTCCTTGAAATATATTCTGGAGAAATAAGAGTCTAAAAATGAACAGATATATGTACACCCATGTTCATTGCAGCACTGCTTACATAGCAAAAAGATGGAAGCAACTAAGATGCCTATCAAGAGATGAATGGATAAATAAATTATGGTATATTCAAACAATGGAATACTATGTATCGATAAAGAACAGTGATGAATCTGTGAAACATTTCATAATATGGAGGAATCTGGAAGGCATTATTGTGAGTAAAATTAGTTGCAAAAGAACAAATATTTTATAAGACCACTATTATAAGAACTTGAGACATAGTTAAAATAGAGAAAAAAATATTCTTTTATGGTTACTAAAGAAGGGAGGAAGGGGGGAGGGAAAGGGGTATTCAACATTTAGATAGCAGATAAGATTTACTTTACTTGAAGAGAAAGACAACACACAGTGCAGGAGAGGTCAGCACAACTGGACTAAGCCAAAAACAAAGAAATTTCCTGAATAAACTGAATGTTTCAAAGGCCAAAGTAACAGGGGCGGGGTCTGGGTGCCATGGTTTAGTAGACATCTAAGTCAATTGGCCCCCATGTGTCTGTCAGTTTGTTGTCTTGTGGGGGCTTCCATGTTGCTGTGATGCTGGAAGCTATGCCACTGGTATTCAGATACCAGAAGGGTCACCCATGGAGGACAGGTTACAGGTGAGCTTCTAGATTAAGACAGACTAGGAAGAAGGACCGGGCAGTCTACTTCGGAAAAGCATTAGCCAGTGAAAACCTTATGAATAGCAGTGGAACACTGTCTGATATAGTGCTAGAAAATGAGCCCCCAGGTTGGAAGACATTCAAAAATGACTGAGGAAGAGCTGCCTCCTCAAAGTAGAGTCGACCTTAATGAGAAGGATGCAATAAAGCTTTGGGGCCTTCATTTGCTGATGTGGCATGACTCAAAATGAGAAGAAACAGTTGCAAACCATTAATAATTGGAACCTGGAATGTACAAAGTATGAATCTAGGAAAACTGGAAATCATCAAAAAATGTAATAGAATGCATAAACATTGATATCCTAGGCATTAATGAGCTGAAATAGACTGGCACTGGCCATTTTCCTTCAGACAATCAAATAGTCTACTATGCTGGGAATGACAGCTTGAAGAGGAAAGGTATTGCATTCATCATCAAAAAGAATGTTTCGAGGTGGGGCCAAGATGGCCGACTAGGTAGAAGCTACCTTGGATCCTGCTTGCAACAAAGACTCAGAAAAACAAGTGAATTGATCACATACATGACAATCTACAAACCCTGACCATCAAACATAGAACTAAAGAGTTGACCTGAGTGACAGGTGAGTGAAAAGCTGCATCCTGAAGCAGTAACAACCTCTGGAACCAGTGTCCAGCGCCATAGCCTTGAGCCCTCACGGTTCCCTGGTGCCGAGTGGCAGGGCTGATTGCAGCTTGCTGAGGCTGGGTAGGCATGGGACACAACCCTAACCCCTAGCCCCCTGGGGTAACCTCGGTAGAGACTCAGCCTGCACAAGCAGGCTGCGCACTGACGGGCTAATGAGAGAATGAGCAACCACGGGAAAGGAGCAATTGTTTTCGGAGCCTGGAGCCAGTGTCCCAGTCAGAAAACCTTGGTGCTGAGCTTTGGACTGGGAGCAAGGGAGCTGAGCACGGCTTCCCGAGACAGAGCAAACACTGGACACAGCTCTAGCCCCCTGAAGTGACCTCGGGGGAAGCCCAGCCAGTGGCTGACAGAAGAAGTCCCTGGGAGGGAGCGACTGGTTTTGGAGCCTGGAGTGTGGCGTCCCAGCTGGGGAACCTAGGCGCTGGGCTTTGGACTGGGAGCGGACGAGGTGACCATGGATTCTGAGACAGCACAAGCACAGGACGCAGGCCTGACCCTTGGGGCAATCTTGACCCAGCCAACACACACAGGCTACACACCCCTCGGGAATCTCAGATAAAACAGTCATCACCAAGCAAGATAAGTAACTTTATCTACATTCCTGGGTGCTACTCTCTCCTATCTGTCTGATCCTTCCCCTCCCTTCCCAGGCAGCTTCATTAACATTGGAATTTCCTGGGCCAGGGAGTAAAGTGCTCTGTGTTTTTTTGTTATTGTTTTTGTTTTGTCTTTTCCTAACCCATCCTTCTGGCCTGAAAGAAGCAGCTACAAAAAACCCAAGGACCAAAAATCCTTCCCTGACTTCCCAAAATTGGAATAAAAATACAGAACCAGCAGCTCCAGCCAAGCATATGTGATCCACAGTCTTGGGCTTTCATCCCTACAGGGAACAGGGTGGCGATTATAAGGCAAAGGCAATTCTGATAGTGATCTGATTGTAATTGTTTTAGCTGATTACTGGAAGGACAAGTTTTCCAGGTCTGGTATCTCTAGCTATTAAACGGAGCCCTCACTGACCCACAGTGGGGAACTAAGGGCTGAAGTTCCACCCAAACCACCTAGCCTCCTGCCAAAGGGGCCTGAGGATAGTGACACCTACCAATCTGTAGAGATACATGCATTGAGTGCCTAAGATAGAGCTGCAGAGCCCAACCACCAAAGTGCTTTAGGAATAGAGACATGCCTACCTCACAGGCACTTGGGGGAAGCCTGTCAGCATCCTGACACCCCTGGAGTGTGACCCCCTGCTGCAACTAAAATCTGGTGCACACAACTATCACCACTACTTCTCTATGTTAATAGGTGACAGTCTACACCACACACATGGTGACACAAAATCAGATTCTATTCCAGAATAGTAAATGGGCTCTTAGGCTTATATATCTGGTAACAGTCCAAACCAGCTGGTAATAGGACATAAGTGATTCAAAGGCCACAACAATCAAGACAATGCAATCTAGTAGCCCATCTATGTATATTGAAAGAAAACAAAACAAGATAAGACTCAGTGAGCAAATATAAAATAAATCATTACAATATCTTATAGATGGCTCGGAGACAGCAGTCGATATCAAACCACATAAAGAAGCAGACCATGATTGCTTCTACAACTCCCCAAATTAAAGAATCAAAATCTTTCCCAAATGAAGATACAGTCCTAGAATTGCCAGATGCAGAATATAAAAAACTAATTTACAGAATGCTTCAAGACATCAGGGATAACCTCAGAAATGAAATAAGGCAATCTACAGAAAAAGCCAAGGAACACACTGAAAAAGCAGTTGAAGAAATAAAAAAGATTATTCAAGAACATAGTGGAAACATTAATAAGCTGCAAGAATCCATAGAGAGACAACATTCAGAAATCCAAAAGATTAATAGTAAAATTACAGAATTAGACAACTCAATAGGAAGTCAGAGGAACAGAACTGAGCAATTGGAAAGCAGAGTGGGGGAGCTGGAGGATAAGGAAATTGACACCAATATAGTTGAAGAAAAATCAGATAAAAGAATTAAAAAAAAAGAAGAAACCCTAAGAATCATGTGGGACTCTATCAAGAAGAACAACTTGCATGTGATTGGAGTTCCAGAACAGGGAGGGATAATAGGAAATAGAGAGAGAATAGTTGAAGATCTGTTGGCAGAAAGCTTCACTGACATAATGAAAGACGAAAGGATATCTATCCAAGATGCTCATCGAACCCCATATAAGACTGATCCAAAAAGAAAATAACTGAGACATATTATCAACAAACTTGCCAAAACCAAAGATAAAGACAAAATTTTAAAAGCAGCCAGCGATAAAAGAAAGATCTCCTACAAAGGAGAATCAATAAGTTCAGACTACTCAGCAGAAACCATGCAGTCATGAAGGAAATAGTATGATATATATATAGAGCACTGAAGGAGAAAAACTGCCAGCCAAGGATCATATATCCAGCAAAACTCTCTCTCAAATATGAAGGTGAAATTAAAACATTTACAGATAAACACAAGCTTAGAGAATTTGCAAAAACCAAACCAAAGCTACAAGAATTACTAAAGGAAATTCTTTGGTCAGAAAATCAATAATATCAGATACCAACACAACACAAGGTCAAAGAACACAACATCCAGATATCAACTCAAATAAGGAAATCACAAAAACAAATTAAGATTCATTTTAAAAAGAAAAAAAATTCTCAAAACGGGGAATCACTGAAGTCATTACATAAAAGATCACAATAATCAAAAAGAGAGACTGAATACAGGAGGCATAGTACTTCTATATGGAGAGGAAAACAAGGCGATATAGGAGAACACAAATTAGGCTTTTACTTAGAAAAAATAGGAGTAAATATTAAGGTAACCACAAAGAGGTCTAACAATTCCATGCTTCAAAATAAAAACCAAGAAAAACTTAACAACTCGGCGAACATAAATTCAACTACTATGAAAATGAGGAACACACAATTTATAAAAAAAAGTCTCAGCACAAAAAAGTAAGTGGAAAAATTAAATTGTCAACAACACACACAAAAAGGCATCAAAGTGAAACCACTAAACACATATCTATAATTATGCTGAATGTAAATAGACTAAACTCACCAATAAAGAGACAGGGAGTCTCAGACTGGATAAAGAAACATGATCCGTCTATATGCTGCCTACAAGAGACACACCTTAGACTTAGAGACACAAACAACCTAAAAATAAAAGAATGGAAAAAAATATATATCAAGCAAACAACAAGCAAAAAAGAGCAGGAGTAACAATATTAATTTCTGACAAATTAGACTTCAAGGTTAAATCCAGCACAAAGGATAAAGAAGGACACTACATAATGATTAAAGGGACAATTGACCACGAAGATATAACCATATTAAATATTTATGCACCCAATCACAGGGCTGCAAGATACATGAAACCAACTTTAACAGAAGTGAAAAGTGAGATAGACACCTCCACAATTATAGTAGGAGACTTCAACATACCACTTTTGGAGAAGGATAGGACTATCACTAAGAAGCTCAATAGAGACATGGAAGTCCTATTTGCTACAATCAACCAACTTGACCTCATACACTTTTATAGAACACTCCACCCAACTGCTGCAAAATATACTTTTTTTCTAGTGCACATGGAACATTCTCTAGAATAGACCACATATTAGGTCATAAAACAAACCTTTGCAGAATCCAAAACATCGAAATATTACAAAGCATCTTCTCAGACCACAAGGCCATAAAAGTGGAAATCAATAACAGAAAAATCAGGGAAAAGAAATCAAATACTTGGAAACTGAACAATACCTTCCTGAAAAAAGACTGGGTTATAGAAGACATTAAGGAGGGAATAAAGAAATTCATAGAATGCAACGAGAATGAAAACACTTCCTATCAAAACCTCTGGGATACAGCAAAAACAGTGCTCAGAGGTCAATTTATATCGATAAATGCACACATATATAAAGAAGAAAGAGCCCATATCAGAGAATTGTCCCTACAACTTGAACAAATAGAAAGTGAGCAACAAAAGAATCACTCAGGCACCAGAAGAAAACAAATAATAGAAATTAGAGCTGAACTCAATGAATTAGAGAACAGAAAAACAATTGAAAGAATTAACAAAGCCAAAAGCTGGTTCTTTGAAAAAATTAACAGAATTGATAAATCATTGGCCAGTCTGACTAAAGAAATACAGTAAAGGAAACAAATAACTCAAATAAGAAACGAGATGGACCATATCACAACAGACCCAAATGAAATTAAAAGAATCATATCAGATTATTATGAAAAATTGTACTCTAACAAATTTGCAAACCTAGAAGAAATGGATGAATTCCTGGAAAAACACTACCTACCTAAACTAACACAACCAGAAGTAGAACAACTAAATAGACCCATAACAAAAAAAGAGATTGAAAAGGTAATCAAAAAACTCCCAACAAAAAACGCCTTAGCCTGGACGGCTTCACTTCAGAGTTGTACCAAACTTTCAGAGCAGAGTTAACACCACCACTGCTAAAGGTATTTCAAAGCATAGAAAATGATGGAATACTGCCTAACTCATTCTATGAAGCCACCATATCCCTGATACCAAAACCAGGTAAAGACAGCACAAAAAAAGAAAATTACAGACCTATATCCCTCATGAACATAGATGCAAAAATTCTCAACAAAATTCTAGCCAATAGAATTCAACAACATATCAAAAAAATAATCCACCATGACCAAGTGGGATTTTTACCAGATATGTGAGGTTGGTTTAATATTAGAAAAACCATTAATGTAATCCACCATATCAATAAAACAAAAGAAAAAAACCACATGATCTTATCAATTGATGCAGAAAAGGCATTTGACAAAGTCCAACACCCATTCATGATAAAAGCTCTCTCCAAAATAGAAATAGAAGGAAAATTCCTCAACATAATAAAGGGCATCTATATATATATATATATATATATATATATATATATATATTTTAATACAAAGCCAACAGCCAACATCATTCTAAATGGAGAGAGCCTGAAAGCATTTCCCTTGAGAACGGGAACCACACAAGGATGCCCTTTGTCACTGCTCTTATTCAATATTGTGCTAGAGGTCCTAGCCAGAGCAATTAGGCTAGACAAAGAAATATAAAGGGCATCTGGATTGGCAAGGAAGAAGTAAAATTATCTCTATTTGCAGTTGACATGATCTTATACACAGAAAACCCCAAGGAATCCTCCAGAAAACTACTGAAAGTAATAGAAGAGTTGGGCAGAGTCTCAGGTTATAAGATAAACATACAAAAATCACTTGGATTCCTCTACATCAACAAAAACAACATCGAAGAGGAAATCACCAAATCAATACCATTCACAGTGGCCCCCAAGAAGATGAAATACTTAGGAATAAATCTTACCAAAGATGTAAAAGACCTATACAAAGAAAACTACAAAGTACTAGTGCAAGAAACTAAAAGGGACCTACATAAGTGGAAAAACATACCTTGCTCATGGATAGGAAGACTTAATGTAGTAAAAATGTCTATTCTACCAAAAGCCATCTACACATACAATACACTTCCTATCCAAATTTCAATGACATTTTTTAAAGTGATGTAGAAACAAATCACCAACTTCATATGGAAGGGAAAGAAACCTGGGATAAGTAAAGCATTACTGAAAAAGAAGAAGAAAGTGGGAGGCCTTACTTTACCTGATTTTAGAACCTATTATACCGCCACAGTAGTCAAAACAGCCTGGTACTTGTACAACAACGGGCACATAGACCAATGGAACAGCATTGAGAACATATGTGGAAAGACCTCTTCAAAGTGTTGAAGAGCAAAGATGTCACCGTGAAGACTAAGGTGCGCCTGACTCAAGCCATGGTATTTTCAACTGCATCATATGCATGCGAAAGCTGGACAATGAATAAGGAAGACCGAAGAAGAATTGACACATTTGAATTGTGGTGTTGGCGAAGAATATTGAATATACCATGAGTTTCCAAAAGAATGAACAAATTTCTCCTGGAAGAACTGTAGCCAGAATGCTCCTTAGAGGCAAGTATGGTGAGACTGCATCTTACATACTTTGGACATGTTGTCCAGGAGGGATCAGTCCCTGGAGAAGAACATCATGCTTGGCAGAGTATAGGGTCAGTGGAAAAGAGAAAGATTCTCAACGAGGTAGATTGACGTAGTGGCTGCAACAATGAGCTCAAGCATAACAACGGTTGCAAGGATGGCACAGGACCAGGCAGTGTTTTGTTCCATTGTGCATGGGGTCTCTATGAGTCAGAACCAACTCCACAGCACCTAACAACAACAACAAGTCAACTGGCATAGTAAAATCTATTAAGAAAACCTTCTGCATCCCACTTTGGAGAGTGGCATCTGGGCTCTTAAAGGCTAGTAAGCAGCCATCTAAGATGCATTAATTTGTCTCAACCCAATTAGAGAAAGGAGAATGAAGACTTCCAAGGACTCAAGTAATTATGAGCCCAAGAGACAGAAAACCAGTGCCAGAAAGGCCCAGGTAAACCAGGGACTACATCAGCCTGAGATCAGAAGAACTAGATGGTGTCCGTCTACAACCCATGCCTGCCCTTACAAGGAACGTGACAGAGAACCCCTGAGGGAGCAGGAGATCAGTGGGATCCAGACCCCAAATTCTCATAAAAAGTCCAGACTTAATGGTCTGACTGAGACTAGAAGGAACCTGGTAGTTATGGCCCCCAGATCTCCTATTAGCCCAAGAGAGGAACCATTCCCAAAGCCAACTCTTCAGACAGGAATTGGACTGGACAATGGGATAGAAAAAGATTTTGGTGAAGAATGAGTTCTTGGATCAAGTAGACACTTGAGACTATGTTGGCATGCCCTATCTGGAGGAGAGAAGAGATGGCAGAGGGGGCCAGAACCTGGCAGAATGGACATGAAAAGAGAGAATGGAGGAAAGGAGGAGGCTGTCTCCTTAAGGTGAGAGCAATTAGGAATATATAGCAAGGGGTATACAAATTTTTGTTTGAGAGGCTGATTTGATTTGTAAACTTTGACTTAAAGTACAATAAAAATTAAAAAAAGGAAGTTCTAGATAAACAATAACCCAATTCAAATAAAACAGGAAAATAGGATGCTAATTATTGTTTTTGACAACTTGCCTTAAAAACAACACTTAAAAGAAAAAAAATTTGAAAAGAACAATTAAGACACAGCTAGGAATCTGCCATCGGTGCAGATGCCTCTTCAACCTAGAACACTAACTGGGAATTAATATTAATGTGTTGTTGTTGTTAGTTGCCATCTAGTAGGTTCTGACTCATATCAACCCCATGTAAAACTGAGTAAAACACTGCCTGGTCCTGAGCCATCCTCACAATCCTAGTTATGCTTGAGCCCATTGTTGCAGCCACTGTGTCAATTCATCTCCTTGAGGGTCATCTTCTTTTCTGCTGATCCTTTACTTTACCAAGCATGATGTTTGTTTCAGGGTCCAATCCCTCCCGATAACATGTCCAAAGTATGTGAGACATAGCCTTACACTTTTTGCTTTTAAGGAACATTCTGGCAGTACTTCTTCCAAGACAGATTTGGTCGTTCATTTGTCAGTCCATGGTATATTCAATATTCTTCACCAAAACCATAATTCAAAGACATCAATTCTTCTTTGGTTTTGCTTATTCATTGTCCACCTTTTGCATGCATATAAGGCTATTGAATACACCATGTTTGCAGTCATCTCTCTTCTCAAAATTGGGTTCCCTATTACCAGGTTTCCAGACCCCTCCTACATTCCAGTCCTTGCCCCTGGGCTGGTATACCCCGTTAGCCTCATTTTTTTCTATGGGTCTGTCTGATCTTTGGCTAAAAGGTGAATCTCCAGAGTGACTTTGCTACTGAGCTAAAAGGGTGTCTGGGGTCCATACTCTCAGGGCTTCTCCAGTTTCTGTCAGGCCAGTAAGTCTCATCATTTTTTTAATTTTTGTGTTAGAATTTTGTTCTACATTTTTCTATAGCTTGAGACCCTCTAATGTGATCCCTGTCAGAGCAGTCAGTGGTTGTAGCCAGGCACCATCTCGTGGTATTGGACTCAGTCTGGGGAGTGCCGTGGTAGTTAGCCCTTTTGACTAATCTATCTTTTGTGTCTTTAGTTTGCTTCATTTTCACTTGCTCCTGAAGGGGTGGACCAGTGGAATATCTTAGATGGGTACTCACAGGCTTTCAACACCCCAGATGCTACTTAAAGTAAAACGCAGAACAATTTATTATATATTTATTTATTCCTTTTTTATTTCTTTATTCATCCATTCTTTCTTTCTTTATTTAATTTCTTGACTGCTGCTTCCAGAAGTATAGTTGATAGTGGATCCCAGTAAAATGAAATACTTTACAACTTCACTATTTTCTCTGTTTATCATGATCTTGATAATTGGTCCAGTTAGTAGGATTTTTTATTTATTTTATTTTCAGGTATAATCCATATTGAAGGCTTTAGTCTTGGATCTTCATCAGTATTTCAAGTGCTCTTCACATACAGCAAGCAAGATTATATCTTTTATATAAGGAAGGTTTTTATTTAGACATCCTCCAATTCTTTTGCCCCTTCTTCTTCATGTAGTGTAGCTTCTTGGGTTTTTGCTCAGCATGCAGATTGAATAAGTATGGGGAAACATAAAACCCTGACACACACCTTTCCCGACATTGACCTATGCAGTGTCAGCTTGTTCTCTTCAAATGACTGCCTCTTGATCTATGTATAGGTTCCTCATGGGCACAATTAAGTGTTCTATAATTCCCATTCTTAGCAATGTTATCCATAATATATTACAATCCACATGGTCTAATGCCTTTGCATACTCAATAAAACACAGGTAAACATCTTCCTAGTATTCTCTGTTTTCAGCCCAGGATCCATTTGACATCAGCAATGATGACACTGGATCCATGTCCCCTTCTGAATCCAGCTTCAATTCCTGGCAGTTAAATGTCAATGCACTGTTGCAATCGATTTTGAATGATCTTCAGCAAAATTTTACTGTGTGCGATATTAATGATATTGTTCAATAATTTCCACATTTAGTTGGATCACCTTTCTTGGGAATAAACATAAGTATGGATCTTTTCCAGTTGATTGGCCAGGTAGCTGTCTTCCAAATTTCTTGGCACACAAAAGGGCACTTCCAGTGCTGCATCTATTTGTCGAAACATCTCAATTAGTTTTCCATCAATTTTTGAAGCCTTGTTTTTCACCAATGTCTTCAGTGCAGGTTGAAGTTCTTCCATCAGTACCATTGTTTCCTGATAACATGCCATCTTCTGAAATGGTTAAGCATAAATATACTAATTCTTTTTGGCATAGTGAGTCTGTGTACTCCTTCCATCTTCTTCTGATGGCTCCTGGGTCATTTAGCATATTCTCCGCAGAATTCTTCAGTACTGCAACTCGGGTTTGAATTTTTACTTCAGTTCTTTCAGCTAGAGAAATGGCAAGAGTATTCCTCCCTTTTGGTTTTATAACTCCAGGTCATTGCACATATCATAATACTTTTTCTTGTCAAGCCTCCCTTTGAAATCTGTTCAGCTCTTTTACTTCATCATTTCTTCCATTTGATTTAACTACTTGACGTTCAAAAGCAAGTTTCAGAGTCTCCTCTGGCATCTATCTTCCTCTTTTCTTTCTTTTACTGTCTTTTCAATGACCTCTAGCTTTCATCATGTATGACGTACTTGATGTCAGTCCACAACTCTTCTGGTCTTAGATCATTAGTGTTCAACAAGTGAAATCTCTTTTTGAGTTGGTCTCTAAATTCAGGCGGGATATACTGAAGTTTGAACTTTGGTTCTCATGGACTTCTAATTTTCTTCAGCTTCAACTTGAACTTGCATATGAGCAATTGATGGTCTTTTCTGAAGTCCTCCCCGGCCTTGTTTTGACTGATGATAATGAGCTTATCAATTGCTTTTTTTCACAGATGTAGTAGATTTGATTCCTATGTACTCCATCTGGTGAGGTTGATGTCTGTATTCACTAATTATGTTGTTTAACAAAGATATTTGTGGAGGTGGAGCCAAGATAGTGGAGTAGTCAGGAGCTTCTTGTGGTCCCTTTTTAAAAAAAGGCCCAAACAAAACAAGTTAATCGATTGCGTATGACAAGGTAGGATCCATGAACCTCAAAGGCAAAGTTGAGGAATTGCACTGAGTGGCAGGGGAAGGTAGAACTGGTTCAGAACTACTGAGGAGTTACCAGACCTGACTCAGTGGGAACCAGCACCCCGTTGGTCAATCCCACTGTGGCTGGAAGTGCAGTGAGGCAAGCAGAGGCATTCAGGACTTTTTTCCACATCAGTGGAGGCCAAATATTGGAAGGCCTGCTCAACCATCCAGAACTAGCCAGAAGCAGCCCACAATTGGCAAATAAGTATCTGGCTTTCCCTACCAGGTTCCAAAAATACCCCTTCAGGAAACTCCTCTCACCCACTTGTCTGCTCCCTTCCTGCTCTGCACTGGGTCCCAGTAGGTTGCATCATCTGGGCCAGGAAAAGAACCCTATACTCACCCTGAGAGATTCGCCCACCCTTGGAGGGGGAACAAATTGACAAACAGGAAAAAAAATAATCTGCTGGCACCCCTAATATGGGAACTGAGCGGGGAAACAGCACCTTTGTCCAGGGGCAGGAATAAGGGGTCCATGGACTTTGAATGTGTTCACCCCTGCATAGACTTGTGTGGGCCCATTACAACAGCATCGGCCCTCATTAGCACAGAAGAACTGGTGTATAACTGAAGTCTAACTTCATCTGTTTTAGCTACATGGTGGAGAGGCAAATTCATGTCATTTGACACCACTCTGCCAATTAAGCAGGGTGCACACCCACCCACATCAGGGGCCTGAGGACTGGTGGCTCTACCAAAGACACCTAGTTCCCAGTGACAGAGGTCCAAGGGTAAGTGGCATCTCCAGGTCCTTACATCCAACAGCATTGGGAGTTCATAATGTGGTTGCAAAACATACCCACCTACACACTCTAGAGAACATGGGCATACTTTCCTCACAGACACTCAGGGGTGGTTATCAACACTAGCTTTGATCAGTATGTGACCCCCCCAACTAAACCCAACTACCTGTGCCTATACCAAATACTCCTATTTGTCTCGGGCTGTGGTGAGAGCTTGAACATCACACTTGGTGGCTGACTGTCTGGACACCTGAGCTAAATCCATACAAGAAAAATAAATGCACTTCTGGGCTAACATACCAAGTAATAGCAGTAACAACCTGATGACAGGAAGTTAGAGCTTCAAAGGCACGATTATTCAAACTAGTTCACTCGAGTAGCCTATTTAGATATATAAAAACAGAACAAAAGTTAAGACACAGTAAGCAAACATAAAATAAATAAATACAATAACTTACCGATGGCTCAGAGAAAATAGTCAATATGAAATCACATAAACAGCAGGCCACAATGGCTTCAGAAATCTCCCAAAATAAAGAATCAAGAAATCTCCTGGATAAAGGGACTTCCTGGAATTACCGGAGGTAGAATACAACAGATTAATACACAGAACTCTTCAAGAGATCAGGCAAATCACAGACCAAGCCAAGGAAGCATAGACAAACCATTAGAGGAACTTAACAGATAAGACAAGAGCAAAATAAAAAATATCATGGGCTGCAAGAATCAATACAGAGGCATCAAATAAACATGCTGAAGGATTAAAAATAAAATTTCAAAATTAGGCAATTCAGCAGAAAGTCATAAGAGCAGAATTGAGGCAATGGAAGTCAGAATTAGTGAGACTGAAGATAAAGCGCTTGCCATCAACATGTTTGGGGAAAGATCATATAAAAGAATTCAGAAAATGAAGAGACTCTAAGAATTATATGGGACTCTATCAAGAGGAATAACGTATGAGTGATTGGAGTACTAGAACGGGGTGGGGGAGATAACAGAAAATACAGAGAAAAATGTTGACGATTTCTTGGTAGAAAACTTCCCTGAGGTCCTGAAAGATGAGAAGATATCTACTCAAGATGCTCATTGAACTCCACACAACGTAGATCTCAAAAGAAAGTCACCAAGAGATATTATAATCCAACTTCCAAAACCAAAGATAAAGAGAGCGTTTTAAGAGCAATTAGGTATAAGCAAAAAGTCACCTAACAAGGAGAGCCAATAAGACTAAGCTGGAAAACTCAGTAGAAATCATGCAGGCAAAAAGGCAATGGGATGACATATATAAAGCCTTGAAGGAAAAAAAAATTTTTTTTCCAGGCAAGAATTATATATCCAGCAAAACTGTGTCTCAATGGGATGACATATATAAAGCCTTGAAGGAAAAAAAAAATTTTTTTCCAGGCAAGAATTATATATCCAGCAAAACTGTGTCTCAAACATGATGGCAAAATTATGACATTTCCAGGCAAACAGAAGCTTCTATAGCATTCTATACATACAAAGCAATCCAGATCCAAGTTCCAATGGCAGTGTTTAATGAGATCAAGAAGAAAATCAGCAGCTTTATATGGAAAGGGAAGAGACCCTGGAAAATTAATGCATTACTAAAGAAGAATAACAAAGTAGGAAGCCTCACACTACGGTGTTTTAAACCCATTATACCACCATGGTAGTCAAAACAGCCTGGTACTGGTACAACAACAGATACATAGATCAGTGGAACAGAATTGAGAATCCAGACGAAAATTTATCTACCTATGAGCAACTGATATTTAACAAAGGCCCAAAATCCTTAACTGGGGAAAAGACAGTCTCTTTAAAAAATGGTGATAGAATAAGTGCATATCCATCTTCATAAAAATGAAACAAGATCGATACCTCACAACATGCACAAAAACTAACTCCAAATGGATTAAGACATAAATATAAAATCTAAAACAAAAAAGATCATGGAAGAAAAAATAAGGACCACTCTAGGAGCCCTAACGGAAATACAAAACATTGCTAATAATGCACAAACACCAAAAGAGAAACTCAATAACTGGGAGCTTCTAAAAATCAAGCACTTAACACGCATCCAAAGAGGTCACCAAAAGAGTAAAAACATGACCTATAGACTGGGAAAAAATTTGTGGCTACCACAAATCCAAACAACATCTAATCTCTAAAATCCACAAGATACTGCAAAACCTCAACAACAAAAAGAAAAATAGCACAATTAAAAAAATAGGCAAAAGATGTAAACAGACACTTCACCAAAGAAGACATTAAGGTGGCTAATATGAGGAAATGCTTATGGTCATGCACTACTAGAGAAAAGCAAATCAAGACTACAATGTGATTACATCTCATCCCAACAATTCTGATATTAATCCAAAAAACACAAAATATTAAATTTTGGAGAGGCTGTAGAGAGACTAGAACAGCTACGTTGCTGGTGGGAATGCAAAATGGTACAACCATATAAGAAATTGATTTTGGTCTTCCTTACAAAGCTAGAAAGTACCATAGGACCCAGCAATCCCACCCCTTGGGATATATCCTAGAGAAATAAGAGCTGTCACAGGAATTGTTGTCGTTGTTAAGTGCTCTCAAGTCGGTTCCGACTCATAGCGACCCTATGAACAACAGAAGGAAACACTGCCTGGTCCTGCACCATCCTTGAGCTCATTGTTGCAGGCACTGTGACAATCCACCTCATTGAGGGTCTTCCTCTTTTCCACTGACCCTGTACTCTGCCCAGCATGATGTCCTTCTCCAGGGACTGATCCTTCCTGACAACATGTCCAAAGTATGTAAGACGCAGTCTCGCCATACTTGCCTCTAAGGAGCATTCTGGCCACGCTTCTTCCAAGACAGATTTGTTCATTCTTTTGTCAGTCCATGGTATTTTCGATATTCTTCGCCAACACTACAATTCAAAGGCTTCAACTCTTCTTTGGTTTTCCTTACTCATTGTCCAGCTTTCACACGCATATGATGCGATTGAAAATATCATGGCTTGGGTCAGGCGCACCTTAGTCTTCAGGGTGACATCTTTGCTCTTCAACACTTTGAAGAGGTCCTTTGCAGCAGATTTACCCAATGCAATGTGACTTTTGATTTCTTGACTGCTGCTGCCATGGCTGTTGATTGAGGATCCAAGTAAAATGAAATCCTTGACAACTTCAATCTTTTCCCCGTTTATCATGATGTTGCTCATTGGTCCAGTTGTGAGGATTTTTGTTTTTCTTTATATTGAGGTGTAATCCATACTGAAGGCTGTGGTCTTTGATCTTCATTAGTAAGTGCTTCAGGTCCTCTTCACTTTCAGCAAGCAAGGTTGTGTCATCTGTGTAACACAGGTTGTTAAGGAGTCTTCCTCCAATCCGGATGCCCTTTTCTTCTTCATATAGTCCAGCTTCTCGTATTATTTGTTCGGCATACAGATTAAATAGGTATGGTGAAAAATAAAACCCTGATGCACACCTTTCCTGACTTTAAAACAATCAGTATCCTCTTGTTCTGTCCGAACAACTGCCTCTTGATCTATGTAAAGGTTCCTCATGAGCACAAGTAAGTGTTTCGGAATTCCCATTCTTTGCAGTGTTATCCATAGTTTGTTATGACCCACACTGTTGAATGCCTTTGCATAGTCAATAAAACACAGGTAAACATCCTTCTGGTACTCTCTGCTTTCAGCCAGGATTCATCTGACATCAGCAATGATATCCCTAGTTCCACGTCCTCTTTTGAAACCAGCTGGAATTTCTGGCAGTCCCCTGTTCATATACTGCTGGAGCCATTTTTGAATGATCTTCAGCAAAAATTTGCTTGTGTGTGATATTAATGATATTGTTCTATAATTTCCACATTCGAATGGATCACCTTTCTTGGACATAGGCATAATATGGATCTCTTCCAGTCAGTTGGCCAGGAAGCTGTCTTCCATATTTCTGGCATAGACGAGTGAGCACCTCCGGCACTGCATCTGTTTGTTGAAACATCTCAGTTGGTATTCCATCAATTCCTGGAGCCTTGTTTTTCGCCAATGGCTTCAGAGCAGCTTGGACTTCCTCTTTCAGTACCATCGGTTCCTGATCATATGCCACCTCTTGAAATGGTTGAATAATGACTAATTCTTTTTGGTATAATGACTCTGTGTATTCCTTCCATCTGCTTTTTTTTTTTTTTTAATAATTTTTATGGAGCTTTAAGTGAATGTTTACAAATCAAGTCAGTCTGTCACATATAAGCTTATATATGCCTTACTCCATACTCCCACTTACTCTCCCCCTAATGAGTCAGCCCTTCCAGTCTCTCCTTTAGTGACAATTTTGCCAGTTTCTAACCCTCTCTACCTTCCTATCTCCCATCTAGACAGGAGATGACAACAGTCTCAAGTGTCCACCTGATTGATACAAGTAGCTCACTCTTCATCAGCATCTCTCTCCTACCCATTGTCCAGTCCCTTCCATGTCTGATGAGTTGTCTTCGAGAATGGTTCCTGTCCTGGGCCAACAGAAGGTTTGGGGACCATGACCACTGGGATTCCTCTAGTCTCAGTCAGACCATTAAGTCTGGTCTTTTTATGAGAATTTGGGGTCTGCATCCCGCTGCTCTCCTGTTCCCTCAGGGGTTCTCTGTTGTGCTTCCTGTCAGGGCAGTCATCGGTTGTGGTCAGGCACCATCTAGTTCTTCTGGTCTCAGGATGATGTAAGTCTCTGGTTCATGTGGCCCTTTCTGTCTCTTGGGCTCATAGTTATCGTGCGACCTTGGTGTTCTTCATTCTCCTTTGATCCAGGTGGGTTGAGACCAGTTGATGCATCTTAGATGGCTGCTTGTTAGCATTTAAGACACTAGATGGCGCATTTCAAAGTGAGATGCAAATGTTTTCATAATAGAATTATTTTGCCAATTGACTTAGAAGTCCCCTTAAGCCATAGTCCCCAGACCCCCGCCTTTGCTCCACTGACCTTCGAAGCATTCAGTTTATCCCGGAAACTTCTTTGCTTTTGGTCCAGTCCAGTTGAGCTGACCTTCCGTATTTTGAGTATTGTCCTTCCCTTCACCTAAAGTAGTTCTTATCTACTAACTAATCAGTAAATAACCCTCTCCCACCCTGTCTCACTCCCCCCCTCGTAACCACAAAAGTATGTGTTTTTCTCAGTTTATACTTTTTCTCAAGATGTTATAATAGTGGTCTTATACAATATTTGTCCTTTTGTCTCTGAATAATTTCACTCAGAGTAATGCCTTCCAGTTTCCTCCATGTTATGAAATGTTTCACAGATTCATCACTGTTCTTTATCGATGCATAGTATTCCATTGTGTGAGGCCTCCCACTTTCTTCTTCTTTTTCAGTAATGCTTTACTTATCCGAGGCTTCTTTCCCTTCCATATGAAATTGGGGATTTGTTTCTCCATCACATTAAAAAATGTCATTGGAATTTGGATCGGAAGTGCATTGTATGTATAGATGGCTTTTGGTAGAATAGACATTTTCACTATGTTAAGTCTTCCTATCCATGAGCAATGTATGTTTTTTCACTTAAGTAGGTCCCTTTTAGTTTCTTGCATTAGTACTTTGTAGTTTTCTTTGTATAGGTCTTTTACATCCTCGGTAAGATTTATTCCTAAGTATTTCATCTTCTTGGGGACTACTGTGAATGGTATTGATTTGGTGATTTCCTCTTCGATGTTGTTTTTGTTGATGTAGAGGAATCCAAGTGATTTTTGTATGTTTATCTTATAACCCGAGACTCTGCCAAACTCTTCTATTACTTTCAGTAGTTTTCTGGAGGATTCCTTAGGGTTTTCTGTGTATAAGATCATGTCATCTGCAAATAGAGATAATTTTACTTCTTCCTTGCCAATCCGGATGCCCTTTTCTTCTTTGTCTAGTCTAATTGCTCTGGCTAGGACCTCTAGCACAATGTTGAATAAGAGCAGTGGTAAAGGGCATCCTTGTGTGGTTCCCTTTCTCAAGGGAAATGCTTTCAGGCTCTCTCCATTTAGAATGAAGTTGGCTGTTGGTTATGTTGAGGAATTTTCCTTCAATTCCTATTTTGCTGAGAGTTTTTATCATGAATTGGTGTTGGACTTTGTCCAATGCCTTTTCTGCATCAATTGATAAGATCATGTGCTTTTTGTCTTCTGTTTTATTTATATGGTGGATTACATTAATGGTTTTTCTAATATTAAACCAGCCTTGCATACCTGGTGTAAATCCCACTTGGCCGTGGTGGATTGTTTCTTTGATATGTTGTTGAATTCTTTTGGCTAGAATTTTGTTGAGAATTTTTGCATCTATGTTCATGAGGGATATAGGTCTGTAATTTTCTTGTTTTGTGATGTCTTTTTTTTTTTACCTGGTTTTGGTATCAGGGATATGGTGGTTTCATAGAATGAGTTAGGCAATATTCCATCATTTTCTATGCTTTGAAATACCTTTAGTAGTAGTGGTGTTAACTCTTCTCTGAAAGTTTGGTACAACTCTGCAGTATAGCCATCCGGGCCAGGGCTTTTTTTTGTTGGGAGTTTTTTGATTACCTTTTCAATCTCTTTTTTTGTTATGGGTCTATTTAGTTGTTCTACTTCTGATTGTGTTAGTTTAGGTAGGTAGTGTTTTTCTAGGAATTCATCCATTTCTTCTAGGTTTGCAAATTTGTTAGAGTACAATTTTTCATAATAATGTGATGTGAATCTTTTAATTTCAGTTGGGTCTGTTGTGATATGGCCCATCTCATTTCTTATTCGGGTTATTTGTTTCCTTTCCTGTATTTCTTTAGTCAGACTGGCCAATGGTTAATCAATTTTGTTAATTTTTTCGAAGAACCAGCTTTTGGCTTTGTTAATTCCTTCAATTGTTTTTCTGTTCTCTAATTCATTGAGTTCAGCTCTAATTTTTATTATTTGTTTGCTTCTGGTGCCTGATGGATTCTTTTGTTGCTCACTTTCTATTTGTTCAAGTTGTAGGAACAGTTCTCTGATTTTGGCTCTTCTCTTTATGTATGTGTGCATTTATCGATATAAATTGGCCTCTTAGCACTGCTTTTGCTGTGTCCCGGAGGTTTTGATAGGAAGTATTTTCATTCTCGTTGCATTCTATGAAATTCTTTATTCCCTCCTTAATGTCTTCTATAACCCAGTCTTTTTTCAGCAGGGTATTGCTCAGTTTCCAAGTACTGGATTTCTTTTCCCTAATTTTTCTCTTGTTGATTTCCACTTTTATGGCCTTGTTGTCTGAGAAGATGTTTTGTAATATTTCGATGTTTTGGATTCTGCAAAGGTTTGTTTTATGACCTAATATGTTGTCTCTTCTAGAGAATGATCTGTGCACGCTAGAAAAAAAGTATACTTTGCAGCAGTTGAGTGGAGTGTTCTGTATAAATCTATGAGGTCAAGTTGGTTGATTGTAGCAATTAGGTCTTCCGTGTCTCTATTGAGCTTTTTACTGGATGTCCTGTCCTTCTCCGAAAGTGGCGTGTTGAAGTCTCCTACTATAATTGCAGAGGTGTCTATCTCACTTTTCAGTTCTGTTAAAATTTGATTTATGTATCTTGCAGCCCTGCCATAGGGTGCATAAATATTTAGTATGGTTACATCTTCGTGGTCAATTGTCCCTTTTATCATTATGTAGTGTCCTTCTTTATCCATTGTGGTGGATTTAACTTTAAAGTCTATTTTGTCAGAAATTAATATTGCTACTCCTGCTCTTTTTTGTTTATTGTTTGCTTGATATATTTTTTTCCATCCTTTGAGTTTTAGTTTGTTTGTGTGTCTAAGATATGTCTCTTGTAGGCAGCATATAGAGGGATCGTGTTTCTTTATCCAGTCTGAGACTCTCTGTCTCTTTATTGGTGCGTTTAGTCCATTTTCATTCAGCGTAATTATAGATAAGTATGTGTTTTATGTGTTTAGTTCTGTAATTTTGATGTCTTTTTATGTGTTGTTGACAATTTAATTTTTCCACTTAGTTTTTTGTGCTGAGACATTTTTGTTTGTAAATTGCATGTTCCTCATTTTCATAGTATTTGACTTTATGTTTGGTGAGTCGTTATGTTTTCCTTGGTTTTTATTTTGAGTTATGGAGTTGTTATACCTCTTTGTGGTTACCTTAATATTTACCCCTATTTTTCTAAGTAAAAATCTAACTTGTATTGTCCTATATTGCCTTGTATCCTTCTCCATATGGCTGTTCTCTGCCACCTGTATTTAGTCCCTCTTTTTGATTATTGTGATCTTTTACACATTGACTTCAATGATTCCCTGTTTTGAGCGTTTTTTTTTTTTTTTTTAATTAATCTGAATTTGTTTTTGTGATTTCCCTATTTGAGTTGATATCAGGATGCTCTGTTCTGTGACCTTGTGTTGTGCTGGTATCTGATATTATTGGTTTTCTGACCCAACAATATCCTTTAGTAATTCTTGTAGCTTTGGTTTGGTTTTTGCAAATTCTCTAAGCTTGTGTTTATCTGTAAATGTCTTAATTTTGCCTTCATATTTGAGAGAGAGTTTTGCTGGATATATGATCCTTGGCTGGCAGTTTTTCTCCTTCAGTGCTCTGTACATGTCATCCCATTGCCTTCTTGCCTGCATGGTTTCTGCTGAGAAGTCTTAACTTACTCTTACTGATTCTCCATTGTAGGAGACCTTTCTTTTATCCTTGGCTGCTTTTAAAATTTTCTCTTTATCTTTGGTTTTGGCAAGTTTGATGATAATATTTCTTGGTGATTTTCTTTTTGGATCAATCTTAAATGGGGTTCGATGAGCATCTTGGATAGATATCCTTTCGTCTTTCATGATGTCAGGGAAGTTTTCTGCCAACAGATCTTCAACAATTCTCTCTGTGTTTTCTGATATCCCTCCCTGTTCTGGGACTCCAATCACATGCAAGTTATTCTTCTTGATAGAGTCCCACATGATTCTTAGGGTTTCTTCACTTTTTTTAATTCTTTTATCTGATGTTTTTTCAGCTATATTGGTGTTAATTCCCTGATCCTCCAGATCTCCCAGTCTGCATTCTAATTGCTCGAGTCTGCTCCTCTGACTTCCCATTGGGTTTTCTAATTCTGTAATTTTATTGTTAATCTTTTGGATTTGTGAATGCTGTTTCTCTATGGATTCTTGCAACTTACTAATTTTTCCACTATGTTCTTGAATAATCTATTTGAGTTCTTCAACAGTTTTATCAGTGTGTTCCTTCCCTTTTTCTGTAGATTGCCTTATTTCATTTCTGAGGTCATCCCTGTTGTCTTGAAGCATTCTGTAAATTAGTTTTTTATATTCTGTATTTGGCAATTCCAGGATTGTATCATCATCTGGGAAAGATTTTGATTCTTCAGTTTGGGGAGTTGTAGAAGCAGTCATGGTTTGCTTCTTTATGTGGTTTGATATCAACTGCTGTCTCTGAGCCATCACTAATATATTGTAGTGATTTATTCTATATTTGCTGTCTTATCTTGTTTTGTTTTCTTTCAATATACGTTGATGGGCTACTAGATTGCGCTGTCTTGTTTTAGCCCTTGACTCACTTATGTCTTATTACCAGCTGGTTTGGGCTGTTACCAGATATATATGCCTGAGTCCATTCACTGTTCTTGAGTAGAATCTGATTTTGGGTCATCAAGTGTGTGGTGCCGACTGTCACCTATCCACCTAGAGACGTAGTGGTGATAGTTGTGGGCACCAGATTCTAGTAGCAGCAGAAGTTCACACTCTGGGGGGGGCGTGATGCTGACAGGTTTCCCCCAAGTGTCAGTGAGGTAGGTGTGTATCTATTCCTAAAGCACCTTGGTGGGTGGGCTCTGCAGCTGTACCTTAGGCCCCAATGCAAGTACCTCTACAGATTAGTAGGTGTCACCCTCCTTAGACCCCTAAGGCAGGAGGCTAGGTGTTCTGGGGGGAGCTTCAGCCCTCAGTTCCCTGTTGCGGGTCAGTGAGGGCTCTGTTGAATACGCAGAGATATCAGACCTGGGAAACTTGTCTTTCCATTAAATCCGCTAAAACAATCACAGTCAGATCCCTATCAGAAAGGCCTTTGCATTATAATAGCCACCTTGTTCCCTGTAGGGATGAAAGCCCGAGACTCTGGATCACATATGCTTGGCTGGAGCTGGTTCTGTGTTTTTAGCCCAATTAGGGAAGGATTTTTGGTCCCTGGGTTTTTTGTGGTTGCTTCTTTCAGGCCAGAAGAATGGGTTAGGAAAAGACCAAAAAAAAAAAAAAAAGGAAAAGAAAAACTGCGGAGCAGTTCTCCCTCTGGCTCAGGAAATTCCAATGTTAATGAAGCCGCCTGGGAAGGGAAGGGGAGGGTTCAGATAAATAGGAGAGAGTAGCACCCCGGAATATAGACAAAGTTACTTATCTTGGTTGGGATGACTGTTTTATCTGAGATTCCCGATGGGGGCGCATTGACTGTGTGCACTGGCTGGGTAGAGATTGCCCCCGAGGGTCAGGCCCACGTCCCGTTGCTTGAGCTGTCTCAGAAGCCGCGGTTAGTTCCTCCGCTCCCAGTCCAAAGCCCAGCGCCAAAGTTCCCCAACTGGGACGCCACATTCCCGGCTCCAAAACCAGTCTCTGCCTCCCGGTGACTTCTCCTCCTGTCAGCTGTGTTGCTGTGCTGCCTGCATGCACTGGCTGGGCTTCCCCCGAGGTCAGTTCAGGGGGCCAGGGCTGCGCCCCGTGTTTGCACCGTCTCAGGATGCCGTGCTCAGCACCCCTGCACCCAGTCCAAAGCCTGGCGCAAAGGTTTCCTGACCGGGACACTGGCTCCAGGCTCTGGAAACAGCCATTGCTTCCCCGTGGTTGTTCGTTCTCAGTCTCTGTCACTCAGGTCAACTCTTTAGATCTGTGTTTGATAGTCAGGGTTCGTAGATTGTCATGTATGTGATCGATTCACTTGTTTTTCCAAGTCTTTGCTGTAAGAGGGATCCGAGGTAGCATCTACCTAGTCAGCCATCTCGGCCCCGCCTCCCTTCCATCTTCTTTTGATGTTTCCTGCGTCGTTTAATATTTTCCCCCTTGAATCCTTCACTATTGCAATTTGAAGCTTGAATTTTTTCTTCAATTCTTTCAGCTTGAGAAACAGCGAGCGTGTTCTTCCCTTTTGGTTTTCCATCTCCAGCTCTTTGCACATGTCATCATAATACTTTACTTTGTCTTCTTGATACATGCAAACCCATGTTCATTGCAACACTGAACACAATAGCAAAAATATGGAAACAACCTAGGTTTCCAGAAACAGATGAATGGGTAAAAAAATTATGGTATATTCACATAATGGAATGCTATGCAACATTAAAAAAAAAAGTAATGAATCTGTAAAAGCTCTCATAACATGGAGGAATCTGGAATGGATTATGCAGAGTGAAATTAGCCAGTTGCAAAGGACAAATATTTTGTGAGCCCACTTGTATAAGAACTCAAGAAAAGGTTTAAACCCAGAAGAAAACATTCTTTGATGGTTATTAGTGTGGGGTGTGAAGGTAAGGGGTATTCACTAACTAGATAATAGACAAGAATTATTTTAGGTGACGGGAAGAACAACACAATTCAGGTGAGGTAAGCAGAACTGGATTAAACAAAAGATAAGACGTTTCCTGAGTACAACAAAACACTTTTAAGGACAAAGTAGTGCAGGCAGGAGACTGGGGACCATAGTTTCAGGGGACATCTAGGTAAATTGACATAACAAAGTTTATTAAAAAAAAATTCTGCATCCCACAATAGTGAGTGGCATCTGGGGTCTTAAAAGCTAGCAAGCAGCCATCTAAGATGCATCATTTGGTTCCAACCCACTTGTAGCAAAAGTGCAATGATGAATACCAAAGACATAAGGAAAATATGAGCCTAAGAGACACAGGGCCAAATAAAACAGAGATTACATCAGCCTGAGACAGGAAGAACTAGGTGGTACCCGGGTACCACTAATGATCATACTAACAGGGAACACAACAGAGAGTCCCAGATGAAGCAGTCTATGAGTGGAGTTCAGAACTCAATTTCTACTGAAAAAACCAGGCTTGATGGTCTCACTGAGGCTGAAGGGTCCCCAGAGGTCATCACCCCCAGGCTTTCTGTTATCACAAAACTAAGACCATTCCTGAGGCCAATTCTTCAGACAAAGATTAGACTGGACTATAAGACATTAAAAGATACTGTTGAAGGGTGTGATTCTTGGTTCAAAAAGATGCATGGAAACTAAATGGGCAGATGTTGTTTGGATGTGAGATGAGAAGGCCGAATGGGACAGGAGCTGGTAGAATGGAAAAGGGAAATACAGAGTGGATAGGGGAAGTGTTCTGTCGCATAGTAGGGAGAGCAACTAGGGTCACATAAAAACATGAATATAAGTTTTTGTATGAGAAAATGACTTGAATTTTAAACTTTCACTTAAAGCAGAATTTTAAAAAATAGATATATAAACTTGAGATTTTTGGAGGAAAGATCTAAAAGACATGGACAAGAAAGATTCTCGTTACAAGTTCTCAAATGCTTCTGTGAGTCTATGAGTTTGTATGGAAGCAGGAGAAAAAGATGCAAAGTATTTACTGCCCCATGATACAATCAAATACTAGTAGGGTCAGGGTTCCTTAAGGAGAAAGAATTTATTGATGCTCTTAATTTATATATTTCTCTGCAGGGATCCACAATAAACACACGTGGAAGCAGCAGTCAAGAAATCCAACAATGTATTTCACTGGAGAATTATGTTGTGGAAGAACTCTTTGAAGTGTTGAAAATCACTGCTGTCATTTTGATGACTAAGGTGTACCTGACCTAAGCCATGGTATTTTCAGTTACCTCATATAAGTGCAAAAACTAGACAATGAATAAGGAAGGCTGACGAAGAATTGATGCCTTTGAATTGTTGGATTGGTCAAGAATACGGAATATACTGTGGACTTCCTGAAGAACTAACAAGCCTGTCTTGCAATAAACACATTCACAGGGCTCCTTGGAAGTGAGGATGGTGAAACTTCATCTCAGGTACTTTGAGCATTTTATCAGGAATGATGAGTTCTTGGAGAAGGACATCATAATTGGTAAGGAAGAGGGGTCAGTTAAAAGAAGGAAGACCCTCGATTAGACGGATTGACACAGTGGTTGCTATAATGGACTCAAACATAGCAAAGACTGTGAGAATGCCTCAGAACTGGGCAGTGTTTCCTTCTGTTATGCCTAGGCTGGTTATGAGTAAGAACTGATCTGATGGCACTTAATAACAACAACAACAACTGCAGGGGGGTCTTAATGTCCAGTTATATTTCTAGGAGGTCTTGAATAAGTGGCAAAAGAACAGGACTGAAGCTTATAATGTAAGCAGTACTCTTCCATATAATTAAATTAATAGTGAACTTATAAAACATAAGGCACAGGTAGCATGCTCCTCAGAAGCCATGGAGGATGATGAGATTTTGTCATGTTTACAGTGGACACGTAATCAGGAAAGACCAGTTTCTAGAGAAGGACATCATGTTTGGTAAAGTAGAGGTTCAGCAAAATTAAGTTGAAAGCCTCCATGAGATATCGTGATATGTGCCAACAATGAACTCAAAGATATCAAAAATTATGTGAATGGTGCAGGACCAGGCAATGTTTTGTTCTGTTCTACCTAAGGTCACACTGAGTTAAAGTTTCAAACCCATCCAAGCCAGTGGTGTTAATTATTCTTTGGGCTCTAGGCACATAAGAATGCCATTGAGAACTAAAGACACCATTCTAAGATGCCACTTTCCTGCAAATCCTTGCACCATTTAAAAACACCATAGTTCTATACTGACATAGACATATGTTTACTTAAAGCCCTCCCAGACCATTACTCCTATGCCTTTCTCTCTTCTCTCACTTTCCTGTGCTGATGTTCCATTCTTAACTCTACTACAAGACATTCCAAGACAGAAAAGCCATGGTAACTGCTTATCTCTCCAGGAGGTCAGCAGGGTTTGGCCATCTCAGAACATGTTCATGGCAGTGGTGACATTGAAAAAGGGGTGATGATGGTGGTGTTGATGAAGATTAGGATGAGACAGCAATAGCAGCACCACTTCTAAAAAGGAATAATGGGAACAGGAGAGTGAAACTGCAACCAGAGCTTCAAATGCTTACTTTTCTGCACAACAGTGTCCCATCATTTGGAATTTTTACTTTCATCTGGTCATTCTGTGTGTGTGGTCTTGGAGTCCTGCCAGAAGACCCCACAAGCAACAAGGAAGCAAAAACAAGGAAAGCATTCAATACAGGATGAGTTTCTCAACATCTCTCACTATTACCCTTGGCTCTCACTTTTGGTGGATCCTGCAGCCCTGGGCACCACTTGCTCAACGTCTTCACCCAAGTATGTGGGTGAAAAGTCACTAGTAGACATCATTTTCCTTCCCTCATTTTATGTTTTCTACTCGAATGTCCCCATATTCTCAGGAGGTGGGGAAGATTGTAGTACCTACATTTCTAGAGAGAGAGATAATCATGTAGCCCCAGGGACCTAGATCAACTACTGATGCCTGTCATTCTTGCACTAGGGTGGGGAGCAATTGCAGTAGAAATAGTCCAGACTGTGGGAACTTCTTCCCACAGCACGACCATGGCCCAAGCTCTTGGGTGGCTGCTGCTGCTGCTCTTCTGCTCCTCTGCTCAGAGTTTTCTCTGGAGACGGACTCGTGGTGCCTATCAGACCAAAGGGACGCACCCTACTCGTTACTTCCAGCAAAAGTTGGACCATTTTAGCAAAAATTGTTCACGGTTATGGCCACAGGTAAAAAATAATGACCAGGGCACGTGATGATATGTAGGGGATGGTGTGAGCTTGAAGTCTTTAGGTGGGTGCTTCAGAAGTCTGGGAGGTAAAGAAGAGATGGGGAAGGTTTTCAGTCCCTAAGTGGTACAAATGGTTAAGTACTGAACTACTAACATGAAAGTTGGTGGTTCAAACCCAGCTCGAGGCACTTTGGAAGAAAGATCTGGTGATCGCCTTCTGAAAGGTCACAACTTTGAAAACTCTGTGGAGCACAGTACTTCTCTGATACTCATGGACTTACCATGAGTCAGAATTGATCTTACGATAAGAGATTTGGTTTCAGGACATTTTACTGAAGTAACATGCCATCAACGAAGTTATGAAGGAAAATTTTCTGTTATTTTTGTTTGTTTGTTTTTGAGGTCTCATAGATTTTTTACAAATATGTTGCTGGATCTGTAGAATTGATTGAAATCTATAAGAGAAAGTTTACCTCATACTGGCAAGTTCTTTCATGTAGAGATATGAAATGCCTGATTTTTTTTTTTTTTAATTCTTGTTATGGTAGAAATTGTTGGTGCCCAATGCTTACATCTAATTATTCATATTGGGGGGGGGGTTCAAAATAATAATATTAATTTTCTTCCTGCTTAATTTATTAGCTGAAATAGGAGTATAAAAGAAATTTCCTTTATGTATTATTTGGCTCCATGGTGACACAATCCGTATTGAAAAGACGGTATAAATGCTTGACTCATTATCTTTATTTACCATATTTAAAAAGACATTAAGAATGATGGATTTACAAAATTACAACATCACTTATTTTCCTTACCTTATATTACACAGCAGTCTCAGGATAATAATACCAACACTGCCACCAACAATATAATTACTAAAAAAAATCTAAATATTTACTTCGCAGTGTATTTGTCCGTGAGATTGATTCTATCTAACATATACGGTTAAATTACTGACTTCTCAGTCACTCAGAATTGGTCTTTTCTGTGTGCTTGCATGCTAATCAGATACCATTTATTCCCATTTTATTATTTTTAAAATTTGTGTTTTAAATTTGATATTGTTTCATAATTATGTATTTATATGGCCCAAAATCAAATTGACAAAAAGAGATATTTCAATAAATTCGATGTTGACTTGGTATATGGAGGAAGACTCATTAACAACCTGCGGATGACACAAGCTAGATTACAAAAAGCAAAGAGGACTTGAAGCAAATACTGATCAGAGCAAAGACTACAGCCTTTAGTATGGATTACACCTCTATATAAAGAAAACAAAAATCCACAACTGGACCAATAAGCAGCATCATGATAAACAGAGAAAAGACTGAGGTTGTCAATGATTTCATTTTACTAGGATCCACAGCCAACAGCCATGGAAGCAGCAGTCAAGACATGTATTGCACGGGGCAAATCAGCTGCAAAAGACCTCTTTAAAATGTTAAAAAGCAAAGAAGAAGGAGCGAATCTGTCTTGGAAAAAGTAGAGCCAGAAGCAGTAGAGCTTAGCAGCAAGGATGGGGAGACTTTGGCACAGGTGCTTTGGATATGTTATTGACAGGGACAGTTCCCTGGAGGAGGACATCATCCTTGTTTGAGGGCCAGGGAAAGAATGAAAGATCCGCAACAGGATGGATTCACACAGGGAGGGCAACAATGGGTTCAAACATAGCAATGATTGTGAGGATGACACAGGAAAGGGCCGTGTTTTGTTTTCTAGTACACGGGGTCACTAGGAGTCATAGGAACTAACTCCACAGCACCTAGGAACAGTAACAAAACGTTATAATTTTAATGCTTCTCTTTATGATTTTATAAAAGATGAAGTCCTTTTTGTACGTAACTTCCAACCTTTGCTCCCTTGCTTTCTATTTTGTTAACGATATTATAGCCGTATGTTTCTTGTTGTGTTTGCAATTTATTTTATGTGTTTTGTTGTGGTTCAGAGTATAAGCAGCCAAACATATTCCAGTTCAACAGTTTCTGCAGGTCTAATTTAGTGACAATGATTCCTTTTTTGAGTTGTGCAACCATTCCCACCCTCCTTTTCTGGTTTGTTCCTCCTCCAGTAACATAAATTCACTGCCCCCTAAGATTCCTATCTAATCTTTAGGGTTTCTTTTGTAAATTTTCTTCCATGTACATAGACCTTAAGGAGTATAACATTTAAGGCACACATACTTTAGTAGAGAAGCTAAATTATTATTTGGTTTTAAGAAGACTTCGGAGGATGTTTTTGGTTTGATGTTTAAGGATTATATCAGGGCAAATATTTCAAGAGTTCATCCAGCCTCCATGAATCCAGTAATTCCTCATTCCATGAGAATTTGAAATTCTTTTCTGCATTTTTTCTGCTTTTGATCTGCATGTTTCAAATTTTCATATTTTCTAACATTTCATTCTATTCGATAACCATAACCTCTTGGTTGTTTTAGGCTTAGTGTTGTAGGTAAATAGAAAAAGTTTTTCACTCACAATTCCTTTGTTGAAATCGATTATTAAAGAAGGACTTATAATAATTACACTCTGGAAATTTTACTCCTTGTGTGATATCTGAATGGTTAAATGTACAATTCTTGCTTGTCTGTTTTCTTCCCTGAGTTAAACTCTCATGTAGCATAGCATGTTGCTATGTAGCATTTGGAATCCAGCAAAATATATACCTTCTTACTTGGGTTGTTTTGCCTCAATGCCTGAAGGATCCTTTCTTTTTCTTTGCAGTAAATAAAATTTCCTGGGACTTATCTGGAGCTCTGGTGGCACATGGTTAAGGGCTTGCAGCTTGACTCCACCATCTACTCCTTGGAAACCCTATGGGGCGATTCTGCTGTGTCCTGTAGGGTCACTGAGGGTTGGAATCAAATTGCAGGGAATGGGTTTGGGTTTTTGGGATTTGGAACACATGTTGGTACTGACAAATTGATACCAGTTTTTCCTGAGACACAGTCTATTTATTCTGTAACTTTTTAAAATATTTGTCCTAGTCTACATATTTATTTTTCTTCTTTAAAGTCACCAATTACACATGTTGAGCATACATAGTCAATTAAACCCAGCTATTTCTAATTTTCTCTCTAATACAGTTTAAATACTTTTCCATTTATTTAGACTAATTCTTCTCTAGCTTGACCTCTAGTTCTTCATTTCTGTGAATAATTGTTATTTCTATAATAAGTTTATTTTTCCTTCTACATGTAATTTGAGTATTACCAATATAGTTTTCATCTCTTTATGTTAGTTTTTTTTCAATAAGTGTTCTGATATCTTTAACAGAGTGTTGATTTTGTTTTAAGTTCTTGAATTCTAAGGAAGAAATTTGGTCACAGTTATGAACTGCTCGACAATACCGTTTTTCTAGCCTGAGAACCTGCTCTATTGGCCAGACCACTGGTTAACAGGCACTTTCATGTGTAGTAGTTAGGAAAGGCTAAATGGTGCAACATTTATAGAGATAATTAAGATGTATTATTAAAATTACACCCACCAGACACACTTTGGAAACTCTATGGGGAAGTTCTACTCTGTCCTATAGGGTTGCTAGAAGCAGGAATCAACTGGATGCCAATTTTTTTTTTCAGGAATCTGTCTCAAGGATACACTAGCAAAACTATGAAAAGGTGTATGCACAAACTATGCATTGCTGCAACATTTAGGATAAGAGCAGATATGAAATAAATCAAATATTCATCAATAGAATACTAGTTTAATTATTAAGATAAATCTATACTTGAAAATAAAATGTAGTTGTGAAAGAGAATAAGAAATATTTTTCATAATCTTAACATATTGCTATATAATGATCTCTATGATATGATATTGAGTGAAAACAGCAGAATGGCACCCTAAGAAATGACAGAAAAATTATATACATACATATGTTTTACAAAATAATGGAAGAATAAATACGAAGTGAAAACTGTTATATACACGAGATGGGGGTAAAAGCTTTTGGAAATAAAATGACCCAAGTTTTTCTGAATATGCTTTGCAGATTTAGCTTTGGAACCATGTTAATGTTTCCAATAAAACAATTAAAAATTCCACATAAAGTGAAAAAAAAAAAAAGAGCTAGTTGTCTATTATATTTGTGGTTTAACTAGAGAGAATTATCTTAAGTGACTAGATAGCTCAGTACTTCGACATTATATCTCTTGTAAATTCTAAGTATACATACACAGAGAAACATTTGTAAAGAAATCAGTTTTCAATAACGATGCTGTCACTCTTTTTATTAATTGTGTTTTAGGTGAAAGTTTAGAGAGAAAATCAGTTTCTCAATCAAGAATTTATTTACAAGTTGTTTTGTGACATTATATTCAGTTCCAGCAATGTGTCAGCCCTCTCTTGCTTTCTACTGCAGGTTCACTTTCTAACTTAGCACTGAAGCCACCCATACTCTCAATATTGTTCTTTCTGCATACCATCATGTTGATTCCAACTCATAGCAACCATATAAGACAGAGTAGAATTGCCCCTCTGTGTTTTCTAGACAGTAATATTTATGGCAAAAAGCCATGGTGGTACAGTGGTTAAGGGTGAGGCTGCTAACTGAGAAGTCAGTGGTTCAAATCCAGCAGGCACTCCTTGGGAGAAAGGTGTGCCAGTTGGCTTCCATTTATCCCCAGGGGCAGTTGGTGGGTTTGAACCACCAACCATTCAGTTAGCAGCCTTGCACTTAACTACTGCAACATGAGAGTTCTAGTTGATATTTCTCATTTATGCTAATGTGTATTACTATATATTATTTGGTAAAGCGAATAAATAATTATATTAATGTTAGAACCTTCAGAGTACAAGAAAATAGCAACAAGTATAAAATCAAACAGGAATCTCACGTGCTAAATTTTAAATGTAAACAAATAGTAGTGATGGTTGCACTTTGTGGGTGTAGTTTACACCACTGGATTGTATGCTTGAAAATGGTTGAAATGGCCAATTTTGTGTTGGGTCTGTTTTACCACCAAAAGCAAAAAATAAATTTGTCCAGCATGTAGGCACAGTGACTTGAGCAATGACACTGATTTAAATGGGATCTCAGAATCATGGAAACCCTGGTAGAGTAGTGGTTAAGAGCTATGGCATCTAACCAAAAGGTCAGCAGTTTGAATCCATCAGGGACTCCTTGGAAACCCTATAGGGCAGTTCTTCTCTGCCCTATAGGGTCTCTATGAGTCAGAATTGATTCATTGGCAATGAGTTGTTTTTGTTGTTCTCAGAATCATAATTCAAATCTGACAAATCAAATCATGCTGTCATCCAGTTATCAGAAACCACAAACAAACTGCAAGGCCTGGTGAGTTAGTGACTTACAAGAATATTTTTACCTTCACAGAGATATCTCATTAATGATGCCTTCTACAAACGTGGAGGACCAGTATTTCTATTGATTGGAGGGTTTGAGACTCTCAGTGAATCATGGATAGCAATAAATAAAACCTGGGTTACATATGCTGAGAGATTGGGCGCCCTCTTCTTACTTCTGGAACACAGGTTTTATGGACACAGCCAACCAACAGGGTAAGTCTAAGCTGGTTTTTTTTTTGTGCTGGTTCTCATCGTGGTTGCTCTTCTCTCTCTTTTTCGTTTAGGCAATGTTAACTCTAAATATGCTGCTCTTTGAAGAGCTGAATATTTGAAAATTCAAATGATAAGAAAGAAAAACTGTACGTAGAGGCTGGGGTTAGGAATAATGTTCTCAATAGAAAGATTCATGTGAAATTTCCTTTAAAAAATGTATTCCTCTGTACTCTAATTTCATTTTAAAAGTTTTATTTTCCTGAACATGTTTAAACAAAATGGCATGCTTCTTCTTTTTTTTTTTTCTACTTCAGTAGAATTTTATACCATGAAAATTATCTTCCTCATGGAAATGTGGTGACCATTTTCTTAAAACCACTCATCAAACATAACTGGATATTATATTAAATTTCAGCCTGCAGTGGCAGAGCAAGAAAGAAGAATGAGAACTGTTTTTGCCTCAGTAGCTTATTCTTGCCACCTACTATTTTTCCCCCAGTAGAAAGATATATTTTTAACTTAGTTGCTTAAAGTTATAAACTATTCATTGCATCAATTCATGCGAATAGAATGAAGTTTAAAAAGTTCTTGAAAGTTTCTGAAGAATCCAATTTAATGTCAGAATCTTTTATTGTCATTAAAATAAGGATTGCCTCTTATAAGCGTGAGAATGATATTAGTGTCAGTAAAGTGACACCTTTTTTATGACTCAAAGTGGTAAATTTTATCATAATGGACTAATAATTACTGAAGGTTTCATAGGCTTCTATCTAACAAAGGCTCCACAAATGTGACTTTTGAATTGCATGTCAACTTAACTTTTGGTAGTGAGGTTACCCTGCAATAATTCCATAAGTTCTACATTTCTTCATTAGAAACTTTGATTTGTACATGTGTGTTAATGACGCTGTGATAGACTATGTATAATTTTAAGTCTCAGATTTCTTTACTAATTTGTGAAAGGAAGTAAATTGCTGTTCAGGAATGGAATAACTTGTGTTTTAGCAAATAACTATAGTGAATAACTTCTTTGCTATCCAAATTAACTTCATATGGTATTTTTTAGTTAGATGGGCATTAGAACTTACAATAGAATTTGGACAGTGAATGAGCAAATTGGGGGAGAATCTAAGGATCTGAGAATTTGCTTTTAGAAAGTGGGGTGGAATCTGTGATAGAGTATTCCCATAAATCTTATCTAAATGTTTCCAGTTAAATCCCATTTCCTTGATCATTAACCAGTAAGTCCACATCTGGCTGGAAGGGTGGCTAGGATACACAGCATTTATTCTGGGCAGCCATGTCCCCAGCTAAAATCCAGCACTCTGATTACATAAAGATAAAAGGGAAAGTAAATACAAGGAGAAAACAACAGGTTCTTCTGTAGCTTCTTAGTAGAAATGCTGAGCCAAGGTAAACGTTTTACCTCTTGATGTACATGAGGACAAATTGCTTTCTGAGTGATTCTACTAGTTCATACTTCCACAAGTGGTACAGGAGAGAGCCTGTCTCATCACATCCATGCCAACACTGAGTACTGAAATAAATCTTGCCAGTTTGGTAGGAGGGGAATAATATTCATATTTGTGTTACTTTGATAATAGAAAGGGTTAATCATTTTCAAATACTTGCTGACCGTTTGTGTTTCTTTTTGTGAATATTCTATGTCCTTTGTCTAGTGTTAAATTCATAATCAGCTAGTTACAGTGTCATGCGGAGGGGGGAGAGGGAGAATTTTTGGTTTAAGAATAAGGATCAAAGACATCCCATGTTTATAGGAAACCAAACTATGAAAGATACATCATCGAAAAATGAATTTCAAAAATTTTACTTGGTTTTCTTATGACTGAGAACCTCAGGTTTAACCAGTGCTTTGTCTAAATATAGCAGAAAAAGGAGAAAGGATGGAAAACAGCATCAGTACAATTTAATACGTGTTTTTGTGAAGCTGTGCAAACAATTATATCACTGACATTTTAGCCCTGTTAAAAATGGGCTCTTCCTTGAGGCTGGGTAATAATGTGATAGATGTGGTTCAGTTTGATGGATGAAGAAATGAGATCATATGAGTATTTGCTGTTATTAGGTGCCAGTGAGTTTTTTTCCAAGTCATACTTACCCTATATACAAGAGAAGGAAACACCACCCACTCCTATGCTTTCCTCACAGTCATTACTATGATTGAGCTCATTGTTGCAGCCACTGTGTAAATCCATCTCTTTCCTGGTCTTCCCTTTTCTGCTGACCCTGTATTTTACAAAGCATGAAGTCCTTCTCTAGGAATTGTTCCCTCCTGACAACATGTCCAAAGTATGTGAAAAATAGTCTCGCCATCATTTCTTCTAAGAAGCATTCTAGTTGTACTTCTGCTAAGACATATTTGTGTGTTCTTTTGGTAGTCCTTGGTATCTTCAATATTCTTCGCCAACACCATGATTCAAAGGTGTAAATTCTTCTTTAGTCTTATTCATTTTCCAGCTTTCACATGCATATGAGGAGATTGAAAACACCACGACTTGGATCAGGCGTACCTTATCACTGGTTCCATGTCCCCTTCTATATCTGGCTTGATTTCTAGCAGTTCCCTGTTGATATACTGCTGCAGCCACATTCGAAAGATCTTCAGAAAAATTTCACCTGAATATGATGTTAGTGATATTGTTTGATAATTCCACATTCAGTGGGATCACCTTTCTTGGAAATAGGTATAAATATGGATCGCTTCCAGTCCTTTGACCAGGTAGCTATCTTCAAATTTCTTGGTATAGATAAGTGAGCACTTCCAGCACTGCATCCATTTGTTGAAATATCTCAACTGGTGTTCTTTCAATCCCTGGAGTCTCATTTTTCACAAATGCCTTTATTGCAGCATGAACCTTTTCCTCAGTACCATCATTTCCTGATCATATGCCATCTTCTGAAATGGTTGGAGGTCAACCAGTTCTTTTTGGTATACTGACTCAGTGTATTCCTTCTATCTCCTTTTGATGGTTCCTTTATGTTGTTTAATATTTTCCTCGTAGAAACCTTCAATACTCCAACTCAAGGACTGAATTTTTTCTTCAGTTTTTTCTGCTTGAGAAATACTGAGTTTGTGCTTTCCTTTTGGTTTTCTATGCCCAGGGCTTTGCACATGTCATTATAATACTTTACTTTGTCTTCTTGAATCCTTTGAAATCTTTAATTTTTTTCCTTATTAACAGCTTTCCTGTTCCCTTATGCCTTCTAGTCCTTGCTCCTGGGCTGCTGTGCCCCTTTAGTTTGTCTCTCTCTTTTTTTTTTTTTTTTTAATTTTTATTGTGCTTTAAGTGAAAGTTTACAAATCAACTCAGTCTCTCACACAAAAATTTACATACGCCTTGCTACATACTTCTAAATTCACTTCCCTGATGACACAGCTGGCTCCCTCCCTCCACTCTCTCTTTTCGTGTCCTTTTCCCCAGCTTCTAATCCCCTCTACCCTCTCATCTCCTCTCCAGGGTGGAGATGCCAGCATAGTCTCAAGTGTCCACCTGATCCAAGAAGCTCCCTCCTCACCAACATCCCTCTCCAACCCATTGTCCAGTTCAATCCCTGTCTGAAGAGTTTGCTTTGGCAATGGTTCCTGTCCTGGGCCAACGGAAGGTCTGGGGCCATGACCACTGGGGTCCTTCTAGTCTCAGTCAGACCATTAAGTCTGGTCTTTTTAGGAGAATTTGGGGACTGCATCCCAATGCTCTCCTGCTCCCTCAGGGGTTCTCTGTTGCGTTCCCTGTCAGGACAGTCATCGGTTATAGCTGGGCACCATCTAGCTCTTTTGGTCTTAGGCTGATGTAGTCTCTGGTTTATGTGGCCCTTTCTATCTCTTGGGCTCATAATTACCTTGTGTCTTTGGTGTTCTTTATTCTCCTTTGTTCCACATGGGTTAAGACCTATTGATGCATCTTAGATGGCTGCTTGCTAGTATTTAAAACCCCAAACACCGCTCTTCAAAGTGGGAAGCAGAATGTTTTCTTAATAGATTTTATTATGCCAATTGACTTAGCTGTCCCCTGAAACCATGGTCCCCAAACCCCTGCCCCTGCTACACTGGCCTTCAAAGCATTAATTTTATTCAGGAAACTTCTTTGCTTCTGGTTTAGTCCAGTTATGCTGACATCGCCTAGATTGTGTGTTGTCTTTCCTGTCACCTAAAGTAGTTCTTATCTACTATCTAATTAGCGAATACACCTTTCCGACCCTCTTTCCCTCCCTCCTCTCATAACCATCAAAGAATATTTTCTTCTCTGCTTAAACTATTTCTTGAGTTCCTATAATAGTTGTCTTATACAGTATTTGTCCTTTTGCAACTAATTTCACTCAGCATAATGCCTTCTAGATTCCTCCATGTTATGAAATGATTCATAGATTCATCACTGTTCTTTATCAATGTGTAGTATTCCATTGTGTGAATATACCATAATTTATTTTTCCATTCGTCCCTTGCTGGGCACTTTCTTTGCTTCCAACTTTTTGCTATTGTAAACAGTGCTGCAATGAACATGGATGTGCATATATCTGTTTGTGTAAAGGCTCTTATTTCTCTAGGGTATTTTCCAAGGCGTGGGATTGCTGGACCATATGGTAGTTCTGGAAACCCTGGTGGTGTAGTGGTTAAGTGCTACGGCTGCTAACCAAAGGGTCAGTGGTTCAAATCCGCCAGGCGCTCCTTGGAAACTCTATGGGGCAGTTCTACTCCGTCCTGTAGGGTCGCTATGAGTTGGAATCGACTCGACGGCACTGGGGTTTTGGGTGTGGTAGTTCTATTTCTAGCTTTTTAAGGAAGCACCAAATGGATTTCCAAAGTGGTTTTACCATTTTACATTCCCACCAGCAGTGTGTAATTGTTCCAGTCTCTCTGCAACCTAACATTTATTATTTTGTGTTTTTAGGATTAATGTCAGCTTTGTTGGAGCAAGATGGAATCTCATTGTAGTTTTGATTTTCATTTCTCTAATGGCTAATGATTGTGAGCATTTCCTCACGTATCTGTTAGCTACCTGAATGTCTTCTTTAGTGAAGTGTCTATTCATATCTTTTGCCCACTTTTTAATTGCATAATTTGTCTTTTTGTAGTTGAGTTTCTGCAGTTTCATGTAGATTTTAGAGATCAGGCCCTGATGGGGAATATTATAGTTAAAACTTTTTCCCAGTCTGTAGGTAATGTTTTTATTCTTTTGGTGAGGTCTTTGGATGAGCATAGGTGTTTGGTTAGTAGGAGCTCCCAGTTATCTAGTTTTTCTTCTGCATTGTTAGTGATGTTGTGAATACTGTTTATGCCATATATTAGGGCTTTTAGCATTGTCCCTACTTTTTTTTCCATGATCTTTTCATTTTAGATTTTATATTTAAGTTTTTGATCAATTTTGACCTCATTTTTGTGCATGGACTGAGGTATGGGCCTTGTTTCATTTTTTTGCAGATGGATATCCAGTTATGCCAGCACCATTTGTTAAAAGATTGTCTTTTCTCCATTTAACAGTTTTGAGCACTTTGTCAAATATCAACTGCTCATACGTGGATGGATTTATGTCTGGATTCTCAATTCTGTTCAATTGGTCTATGTATCTGTTGTCTTACCAGTGCCAGACTTTTTTGACTACTGTGGCAGTATAAAAGTTTCTAAAATCAGGTAGAGTAAGGCCTCCCACTTTGTTCTTCTTTTTCAGTAATCCTTTACTTATCTGGGGCCTCTTTCCTTTCCATATGAAGTTGGTGATTTGTTTCTCCATCTCGTTAAAAAATGTCATTGGAATTTGGATCAGAATTGCATTAAATTTGCAGATCATGTTTGGTAGGATAGACATTTTTATAATGTTAAGTCTTGCTATCCATGAGCAAGGTATGCTTTTCCAGTTATGTAGGTCTCTTTTGGTTTCTTATGGAAGTGTTTTGTAGTTTTCTTTATATAAGTCTTTTACTTCTCTGGTAAGATTCCTTCCTAAGTATTTTATCTTCTTGGGGGCTACAGTAAATGGTATTCATTTGGTGATTTCCTCTTCGATGTTCTTTTTGTTGGTGTAGAGGAGTCCAACTGATTTTTATGTGTTTGTCTTGTATCCTGATACTCTGCTGAACTCTTCTATTAGTTTCAGTAGGTTTCTTGAGGATTTCTTAGAGTTTTCTGTGTATAAGATCATGTCATCTGCAAATAGAGATGCTTTTACTTCTTCCTTGCCAATCTGGATGCCCTTTATTACTTTATCTAGCCTAATTACTCTGGCTAGGACCTCCAGCACAATGTTGAGTAAGAGTGGAGATAAAGGGCTTCCTTGTCTCCTTCTGGATCTCAAGGGGAATGCTTTCGAGCTCTCTCCATTTACAATGATGTTGGCTATTGGCTTTGTATGTTGTTAGTTGTTATTAGGTGCTGACTCGTAGCAACCCTGTGCACAACAGAACGAAACAGTGCCCAGTCCTGAGCCATCCTTACAATTGTTGTTATGCTTGAGCTCATCTTTGCAGCCACTGTATTAGACCACCTCGTTGAGGGTCTTCCTCTTTTCCGCTGACCCTGTATACTACCAAGCATGATGTCCTTCTCCAGGGACTGATCCCTCTTGACAACATGCCCAAAGTATGTCGTACGCCTCTAAGGAGCATTCTGGCTGCACTTCTTCCAAGACAGATTTGTTTGTTCTTTTGGCAGCCCATGGTATATTCAATATGTTTTGCCAACACCACAATTCAAAGACGTCAACTCTTCTTTGGTCTTCTTTATTCATTGTCTAACTTTCACATGCATATGATGCAGTTGAAAATACCATGGGTTGGGTCAGGCACACCTTAGTCTTCAAGGTGACATCTTTGCTCTTCAACAGTTTAAAGAGGTCCTTTGCAGCAGATTTACCCAATGCAATGCATCTTTTGATTCCTTGACTGCTGCTTCCATGGCTGTTGATTGTGGATCCAAGTAAAATGAAATCCTTGACAACTTCAATCTTTTCTCCGTTTATCATGATGTTGCTCATTGGTCCAGTTGTGAGGATTTTTGTTTTCTTTATATTGAAGTTCAATCCATACTGAAGGCTGTGGTCTTTGATCTTCATTAGTAAGTGCTTCAGGTCCTCTTCACTTTCAGCAAGCACGGTTGTGTCATCTGCATAGCACAGGTTGTTAATGAGTCTTCCTCCAAACCTGATCTTCAATTCTTCTTCACATAGTCCAGCTTCTGGCATTATTTGCTCAGCATAGAGATTGAATACGTACACATATTTCCTGACGCACACCTTTCCTGACTTTAACCCAATCAGTATCCCCTTGTTCTCTCTGAACAACTGCCTCTTGATCTATGTAAAGTTTCCTCATGAGCACAATTAAGTGTTCTGGAATTCCCATTCTTCGCAGTGTTATCCATAATTTGTTATGATCCACACAGTTGAATGCCTTTGTATAGTCAAGAAAACAAAGGTAAACGTACTTCTGGTATTCTCTGCTTTCCACCAGGATCCTTCTGACATCAGCCATCATATCCCTGGTTCCACATCTTCATCTGAAACCAGGATGAATTTCTGGCAATTCCATGTTGATATACTGCTGCATCCATTTTTGAATGAGGATCAGCAAAATTTTGCTTGCGTGTGGTATTATGTTATTGTTCTATAATTTCTACTTTTGGTTGGATCACATTTCTTGGGAATAGTCATAAATATGGATCTCTTCCAGTCAGTAGGCCAGGAAGAAGGACACCGCAGTCTACTTCTGAAAAGCATTAGCCAGTGAAATGCTTATGAATAGCTGTGGAACATTGACTGGCTTTGTAGAAATGCCCTTAATTACTTTGCGGAATTTCCCTTCTATTCCTATTTTGCTGAGAGTTTGTATCATGAATGGATGTTGAACTTTGTCAAATGCTTTTTCTGCATCAATTTATAAAATCATGTGATTCTTCTCTTTTGTTTTAATTATATGATGTATGACATCAATTATTTTTCTAATGTTGAACAGTCCTGCATACTTGGTATGAATCCTGGTTGGTCATGGTAAGTTATATTTTTGATATCTTGTTGAATTGTATCGGCTAGAATTTTGTTGAGGATTTTTGCATCTAAGTTCATGAGGGATATAGGTCTGTAATTTTCTTTTTTAGTGGTGTCCTTTCCTGGTTTTGGTATCACGGACATGGTGGTTTCATAGAATGAGTTTGGGAGTATTCTGTCCTTTGCTCTGCTCTGAAACACCTTTAGTAGTAGTGGTTTTAACTCTTCTCTAAATGTTTGGCAGAACTCTGCAGTGAAGCAGTCCAGGCCAGGGTTTTTTTTTTTGTTGGGAATTTTTTGATTACCTTTTGAGTCTCTTCTTTCGTTATGCATTCATTATGGGTCTATTTAGTTGTTCTACCTCTGTTTCTGTTAGTTTAGATAGGTAGTGTGTTTCTAAGATTTCATCCAGTTCTTCTAGGATTTCAAGTTTGTTAGAGTAAAATATTTCATAGTAGTCTGATAGAATTCTTTTACTTTCATTTGGGGCTGTGGTAATAATGCCGATCTCATTTCTTATTCGGGTTATCTGCTTTCTCTCCCTTTTTTTTTTTTTGTGAGTTTGGCCAATGGTTTATCAATTTTGTTGATCTTTTCAGATAACCAGCTTTTGGTCTTGTTAATTCTTTCAATTGTTTTTCTGTTTTCTATTTCACTTAGCTCTGCTCTAACTTTTATTATTTGTTTTCTTCTGGTGCCTGAGGGTGTCTTTTGTTGCTTTCTTTCTATTTGCTCAAGTTGTAGGGATAATTCCTTGATTTTGGCCCTACTTCTTTTTGTATGTGTGCACTTATTGATATAAATTGGCCTCTGAGCACTGCTTTTGCTGTGTCCCAAAAATTCTAGTAGGGAGTGTTTTCATTCTCATTGGATTCTATGAACTTCTTTATTCCATCATTAATGTCTTCTATATTCCAGTCCTTTTTGAACAGGGTATTGTTCAGCTTCCAAGTGTTTGATTTCTTTTCCCTACTTTTTCTGTTATTGATTTCTACTTTTATGAGCTTATAGTCAGTGAACATGCTTTGTAATATATTAATGTTTTGGATTCTCTAAGGCTTGCTTTATGACCTAATATGTGGTCTAGTCTAGAGAACGTTCCCTGTGCACTCGAAAAGAAAGTATACTTGGTTGTTGTTGGGTGGAGTGTTCTGTATATGTCTATGAGGTCAAGTTGGTTGATTGTGACATTTAGATCTTCCATGTCTTTATTGAGCTTCTTTCTGGATGTCCTGTCCTTCACCAAAAGTGGTTTGTTGAAGTCTCTTACTATTATTGTGGAGCTGTCTATGTCACTTTTCAACGCTGATAGAGTTTGTTTTATGTCTCTAAATTCAAGTGGGATACACTCAAGATTGTACTTTAGCTTTCGTGGACTTGTTCTCATTTTCCTCAGTTTCAAATTGAACTTGCATAGGAACAATTCATGGTCTGATTCTCAGTCAGCACCTGGCCTTGTTCTCGGTGATGATATTGAGTTTTTCCATTGACTCTTTTGCAGATGTAGTTGATTTGATTCCTGTGTTTTCCATTTGATGTGGTCCACAAGTATAATAGTCACCATTTATGTTGTTGGAAACAGATATTTGCAATGAGGAAGTCATTGGTTTTGCAAAATTTCATTATGCAATCTCAGCTTTGTTTCTATTACTAGGGTCATATTTTCCAACTACAGATCCTTCAGCTTTGTTTCCAACTTTCACGTTCCAATAGTAATCAAACATACAGTTAGGCAGCAATGATAATTACTGGTGATTGGAATGCAAAAGTTAGAAACGATATGGGTAGTGGCAGACATTTGAAGCTCCTTTAGAGTGGTGTCAAGAAGAAACGAAGTTACTAAAATTAGACAAACGATAGCAATTATTGCTAGGTCGTGCGTTTCTTTTTCACTGTCAACCAGGTTATGCTAACTGAAATTTCAAGTAGGACCTAATATAAATATTTGACATGTTTTCATAATTTTCATGTTTACTTTATAATAAAAGTGATGTTAAGCTACACATTCTCTCCTTTGTTGTCACAGAGTGTTTTTATGCTTTAATTGTAGGGATCTGAGTACTGCCAGCCTCCAGTACCTCAGCAGCAGGCAAGCTTTGGCTGACATTGTTAACTTCCGAACTAAGATAGCAGAAAAAATGAGACTCACCAAAAATAAGTGGGTTCTATTTGGCTGCTCTTATGCTGGCTCCCTTGCAGTGTGGTCGAGAATAAAACACCCTGACCTGTTTGCTGCAGCAGTGGGCAGCAGTGCACCAATCCAAGCAAAAGCTAATTTTTATGGTAAGTCCATCTATATATGGGAGTCCCTGGGTGGCAAAAATGGTTAACAATCTGGGCTGATAAACAAAAGTTCGGATGTTCAAGTCCATGCAGAGGCACCTTGGAAGCCAAGTCTGGCAATCTACTTCTGAAAAATCGGTCATTGAGGACCCTATAGAGCACAGTTCTTCTTTGCACATAAGAGGTCACCATGAGTTGGAATCAACACTGTGGTAACAGGTTTGGTTTTTATGGCACATATATGCATTTATATGTCTATATATAATAGCGGAAGCATCTTTAAGTTAGTGATTATTTAATCAAGCATGGTCCAGTAGCATAGCATCACACAACTAGACTTGAGTCTATCTTACTCCCCATATGATAGGGTCTATGAGAGATTCTTATGCTACCTCCTGTTTGTAGTAGGTATCCATATTTGCAGCTATATGATTGGTGACAGCTTCTTAATTGGTGGAAATGATGTGATAAGTCATAGCTTTTGATTTAATAGTGAAAGAATTCATGATTTAGCTTTTTCCAAAAAAGTTAACAAAAAGTTCTTTTTTTAAATGACAAAATTTACCTATTCTTTTTCAATATTTTAACTTTTTTGTTTTTTTGTTCTTTAGATGAAGTTTTAGAGACCAAACTTGTTTCTCATTAAACAGTTAGTACACATATTGTTTTATGACGTTGGTTACCAACCCCATGACACGTGAACACTCTCCCTATTCCACCTTGGGTTCTCTATAACGAGGTCTCCTAACCCTTCCTTCCTTCTCATCCTTGCCCCTGGGCGTTTTGCCCCTTTAGTCTCATTTCATTTTATGGTCCTGTCTAATCTTTGGGTGAAGGGTGATCTTTAGCAGTGATTTCATTATTGAGCTAAAAGGATGTCCGGGGACCATGCTCTTGAAGTTTCTTCAGTCTCTATAGGCCAGTAAGTCTCGTCTTTTTTTGCGAGTTAGAATTTTGGTTTATATTTTTTTGACAGCTCTGTCCCAGACCCTTTATTGTGACCCCACTCAGAGCAGTCAGTGGTGGTAGCGAGGCAACAGATATTTGTACTGGACTCAGTCTGGTGGAGGCCATGGCAGATGTGGTCCATTAGTCCTTTGGACTAATATTTCCCTTATATCTTAGTTTTCTTCCTTCTCCCTTGCTAATGAAAGGATGATACCAGTGGGGAATCTTGGATGGCTGCTTACAGGATTTAAGACCCCAAATGTTACTCACAAAGTAGAATGTAGAACATTTTCTTTATTAACTGTGTTATGCCAATTAAGCTGGGTGTTCCCTGAGACCCTGGCACCCACAGACCTCAGTTTAGCAATTAGATCCCTCAGGGAGTTTTGATGTGTCTATGGAGCTTCCATGACCTTGTCTTGTACAAGGCGTTCCGGTTTCCCCATTATTGTATACAGTTTTACCCTTTATCAAAGTGACCACTTATCTATTGTCTATTTAATGTTTTTCCATCCCCACCCCTGTACTCTGTCATAAACATAAGAGGTTGTTTCTTTTTGTGTGTAAAATTTTCGTGAGTTTTTACAGTAGTGGCCTCCTACACTATTTGTCCTTTTGTGATTGACTTTTTTCACTCAACATACAGCCCTACAGATTCATCCAAGTTATGAGATGATTCACAGATTCAGCATTGTTCTTTATCATTACTTAATACTCCATTGTGTGTATGTACCATAGTTCCTTTATCCATTCCTCTCTTGATGGGCATCTAAGTTGTGTCCATGTTTTTACTATTTTGATCAATGCAGCAATCAACATGGGTATGGATCTGTCTATTCATGTGAAGACTTCTATATCTCTAGGATGTATTCTAGTAGTGGGATTGCTGGATCATATGGTATTTCTGTTTCTACTTCTCTAAGGGAGCGCCATATCATTTAGCAAAATGGTTGTATCATTTTGCTTTCCCACAAGCAGTGCATAAGAGTTTCTATCTCCCTGCAGCCTTTCCAACATTTGTTATTTCCTGTTTTTTTTTTGGTTTGTGCCAGTAATGTTGGGGTAGGATGGTATCTCAATGCGTTTTGATTTGCATTTCTCTACTGGCTGGTGATCACGAGCATTTCCTCATATATGCTGGCCTCTCAAATATCTTTTTTTTGTTCATTTCCTTTGCCTGTTTTTTAATTGGATTGTCTTTTTTTTTTGTAGAGGTGTTGGATTTTCTTGTATATTTTAGAGATTAGACCTTCAATTTGTAACAGCCAAAGACTGTTTCCCAATCTGTAGGTTCTTATTTTACTCTTTTGGCGAAGTCTTTTGATGAACAATTAGTTTTTAATTTTTAGAAGACCCCAGTAATCCAGCCTATATTCTGGAGTTTCTGTTTTGTTGGTTATGGTTTGTATTCTGTTAATGCCAGGTATTAGGGCCTCTAGTGTTGATTTTTTTTTCTTCTATGAACTTTATACTTTTAGCTTTATATTTAGGTAGTTGATCCGTTTTGAATTATTGTTTTTTGTGTATGCTGTGAGGTATGGATCCTGTTTCAATTTTTTGCAGGTGGACATCCAGCTTTGCCAGCATCATTTGTTAAAAAGACTGTCTTTTCCCCATCTGATGAACTTTGGGATCTTGTTGAAGATCAGTTGACCATGGGTGGATGGATTTACATCTGGATTCTCAATTCTGTTCCAAATGGCCAATATATCTGTTTTCATACCAGTACCAAGCTCTTTCGACTACTTTAGCTATATAGTAGGTTCTGAGGTTAGATAGTGCGAGTCCTCCTACTTCATTCTGCATCTTCAATAGTGCTTCCAGGGTTTCTTCGCTTTCCATGTAAAGTTAATCATTCATTTTTTGCCTCTTTAAATAACGTTGCTGTTATTTGTGTTAGGATTGCTTTGTCTTTGTAAACCGCTTTGTGTAAAATTGTCATTTTCACAATGTTAAGTCTGCCTATCCGTAAGCATGTTATGCTTTTCCATTTATGCACATCTCTTTTGGTTTCTTACTGTAGTCTTTTGTAGTTTTCCTTGTGTAAGTGTTTTCCATCTCTGGATAGATTTATTCCTAAGTATATTATTTTTTAGGGGCCATTATAAACAGTATTGTTTTCCTAATTTCTTTTGCATCATTCTCTTTATTGGTTTATAGGAATCCATCTGACTTTTGTATGTTTATCTTGTATCCTGTTACTCTGCTTAATCTTTCTATTAGATCCAGCAGTTGTCTCGTGGACTCTTTTGGGTTTTCTATGTATAGAATCATGTCATCCACAAACAGGGACAGTTTAACTTCTTCATTACCAATTTGGATGCACTTGATTTCTTTTTCTTGCCTTTTTGCTCTATCTAGGACTTCCAACACAATGCTAAATTGGAGTAGTGATAAAGGTCATCCTTGTCTTGTTCCTGTTCTCAAGGTGATTGTTTTCACCCTTTCTCCATTAATAGGGATGCTGACTGTTTTGCATAGATGCTCTTTACTATGTTGAGAAATTTCTATTCTATACCCATTTTTTCTTTTTTTATTGTACTTTAATGAAGGTTCACAGAACAAACTAGTATTCACATCAAACAGTTAGTACACACATTGTTGTATGACATTGTTTAAGTATACCTATTTTATTGAGAGTATTGTTCAGGAATGGGTGTTAGGCTTTGTCAAATGCCTTTTCTGCATTGATTGAGATGATCATGTGATTCTTTTCTTTCCTTTTATTTATGTGGTGGATAACATTGATTGATTTTCTAATGTTGAATCATCCTTGTATAACTGGTATGAATCCTACTTGGTTGTGATCTATTATTTTTTTTATATGATGCTGAATTCTATTGGCTAGAGCTGTGTTGGGAATTTTTGCATCTATATTTATGAGAGATATTAGTCTGTAATATTTTGTTTGTTTGTTTGTGTGTGGTGTCTTTGCCTGGTTTTGGTACCAGAGTTATCTGGCTTCATAGAATAAATTTGGAAGTGTCACTTCCTTTTCTATGTTCTGAAATAGTTTGCATAGTCCTGGTGTAAGCTTTTCCCTGAATGTTTGTTAGAATTCTCCAGTGAAACCATCAGGGCCAGGGCTTTTTATTTGTTGGATTTGTTGTTGTTGTTGTTTCTTTTTCAATCTCTTCTCTGTTATGGGTCTTTTCTGATTTTAACATCATTTTGTGTTTTTTGGGTAGGTAGTGTTTTTCTAGGAATTTGTCCATTTTCTCTAGGTTTTCAAATTTGTTGGAGTATAGTTTTTCATAATACTCTGTCATGATCCTTTTTATTTCATTTGGCTCTGTTGTAATATCCCCCATTTCATTTCTTATATGGGTTATTTGCATTCTCTCTTGTTTTTCTTTTTTAAGTTTGGCAAGTGGTTTGCCAATTTTGTTGATCCATTTAAAGAACCAACTTTTGGTTTTGCTTTTTGTCCTCTATTGCTTTTCTATTCTCTCTTTCATGTATTTCTTCTCTGATCTTTATTATTTCCTTTCTTCTTGCAGCTGTGGGCTTCTTTTCTGTTCTCTTTCAGTTTGTTCGAGCTGTGTAGCTGATGTTTTGATTTTGTCCCTTTCTTCTTTTTTGATGTGTGTGTATATTGTTATAAATTGACCTCAGATGACTGCCTTTGCTGTGTCTTAAAAGTTTTGGTATGATGTGTTTTCATTCTCAATTGATACTAGGAATTTTTTGATCCATCTCTGATTTTGTCTATTACTCAGTGGTTTTTAAGCAGGGTATGATTCAGTTTCCATGTAATTGACCTTCTTTCCTTGCTCTTCTTGTTAGTTTCTACCTTGATGGCATTGTGGTCATGATGAATCGCCCCTTTAATCATTTATATAGTGCCCTCCTTTGTCTTTTATGATGGATTTTGTTTTAAATGCTATTTTATTTGAGATTAGTGTTGCCACTCATGCTCTTTTTTTGGTAATTGTTTGCTTGATATATATTTCTTCCATCCCTTGGTTTTTAATAAATTTACATCTTTCTTTCTAAATTGTGCCTCTTGTAGACAGCACATTGATGGGTTCTTTTTTTTTTTTATCTGTTCTCTCACTCTCTGCCTCTTTATGGGTTTGTTTAAGAGATTTACACTCAGAATACTTATTGATAGGCATGAGTTTATTGCATCATTGTATAGTGCTTTTTTCGTGGTGTTGCTATTTTCTTTATTCCTCTCCTGTGCTGAAATCCTTTTGTTTGTGGATTTTTTTTTTTTATTATTATTTCTTCTGTAGATTCGGTTTTACCGAGAGTTTATGTTTTCTTCTTTACATTGGTCACTAGGTTTTTTAACTTTCTTTGTGGTAACCTTGAAGTGTACCCTTTCGTTCTCAGGTTTGAACCAGTGTATACCTTGCCTTCCTCTCTGTTACAAAGTTCTATGCTTATACTGTTTATTCCCTGTCTTTATTGTTCTGACATTGTGTTCATTACAGATTAACCTCTCTGGTTCCCTGTTGTAATTCTTTCAGTTTTGGATAGTCCTAGAAAATATATTTCCTAGGATGATATCTGGGTGGTACAATCTTCATCTTTGGTTTTAGTTAGTGTGATTACTATACGACTTGGTGATTTCTTCTTGGGGTCTATCATTTATGGGGTTCATTGAGCTTCTTTGAGAGTCAGCTTTTAATCTTCATGATATTAGAGAAGTTTTTTGTCCGAAATTATTCAATGATCCTCTCTGTGTCTTCCATTTTCTCCCCCTGTTCTGTAACTTTGATCACTTGCAAATTTTTGCTTTTGATTGTGTCCCACATAATTCTCAGAGTTTCTTCATTTTCATTCATTCTTTCTTCTGATTATTCCTCAGTGTTGTAGCCAAGTGTTTGTCTTCTATTTCACTGATTCTGTCTTCCATCGTTCCTGCTCCTCAGTCTTTCTATGACACTGCCCATTTCCGAAACCTTGTAGTTTATGTTTTGGACTTCTAATGGTCATTTTTGTATGATTTCTAGTTGTGAATTTATTTTGGCATTGTGTTCCTTTATTATTTTACTCATTTTTTTCTATTTTTTGGTCTGTATTTTCCATGCATTTGTCTGTATTTTGCATGAATTTGTCTGCCTTTCCCATGAATGTGTTGATTTTTTTCCCTCATTTTTGTCTGCTTTTTACTTCAACTCTTGGATCGCTCTGAACATTGAAGATTTGAATTCCCTCTCAGTTATTTCTAGTGCCTCTTCTTCTACTGGAAAGTTCTGGTGTTTTATTTTGGACACCTATAGGAACAATCCTGTTTTTTTTTTTTTTTTTTCTTTTTCATATGCTTTGATATTGTCTGCTGTCTTTAGGTTATTCAATACTTATTGTTTTCATTTATTTATTGTAGATTTGTTTGTTTCACCCTACATTTTTGTTCTATTCAGTTATGTCTGAGCAGGCAGGCTGTGCATTCTTTGTTGTTTGCTCCTCTGTGGGCATGATACTTTTCATCTTCTTGTCCAATGGGCATGGCCATTAGCTCATCTATGATGCTGCAAGACAGGTCGAGCTGAAGGGGAAGGGCTGGAATGGGTCTTTTTTTGGCACTTACTAGGGCCGACAGGGCAGGCTGGGTGCCAGTCCAGTGCAGTTTCCAGTGGGCAGTGCCTGTACTGCTCGGGTGTGTGCTGTTCAGTGCGTGGTGCAGGTAGGCAGGAAGAAGGGGGTAGGTTGTGATGTGTGGAGCTAAGATGGGTATGGGAAAAAAGAGAAAGAGAAGAGAGAAACAAGAGCAAAAAAAAGTGTTAAAGGAGCTTTCCATTGGAGTGGTTAGATGTTAAACTGATAAATGGAGAAAAACAAAAGGAAAAGGGAAAAGAAAAACATAATAATGAATGAGTTAATGATTAGAAATAAAAAAGCAAAGCCCCCAGGGTCTCCATTGGTGTGCCTGGGAGACCAGAGAAGTGACTCCCAGGAAATGCAGTGTAGAATCACTAGAAGGGGTAGAGATGTCACACAGCACTAGATATTCAGTGAACAGAAAAAGGATGTAAGTATGGAGAGATGAGGAACTGAGAAATGAAGAAAGATAAAAAGGAAAAAAGAGAAAAGAACTTCCCCTAGGGATTCCACTGATGTGGCTCAGCTGACCAGGGAAGTGGCTCCTAACTCGCGCAGTATAGCCTGGCTTGAAGGGGCTCCCAAGCCACAAAAAAGAAAAAGAGAACAACAAACAAAACAGAAAAAATAAAACAAAACAAAAAAACAAAAACCAGGAATCCCACCACCATGGCAGTGCAGCCTGGGGAAGAAGTTCTCCTTTCAAGCAGCCCTTGAAAGGTTTCAAGAACAAAAAAAATTGCATATGGAGCCAGGTGTTCGAGAGTAAGAAGGGGAAGGTGGTGAGAAACTTTATGATAAACTGTATATAGTTAATGGCATTAGGATTTTTCCAAGTTGATAAAAATTCTTCAGTGCCAATTTGGGCTTCTGTCTACATGTTCCCATTAAAATGAATAAAATGTAAAATTTCTACTTAATTAAGTTTCTCTTTCAAAAAGGGAACAACCCCCCTCAACAAAAAAAAAGAGATACATTCCTGATAATTCTCCTTAAATATTTGAACTTCTCAAATATAAACAGCTCAAGTTTGTGTACCCTTGATAGAATATCATCTGGTCCAAAAAATCTGAAATGTGTAAATTTGAGGCATCTTTCTACCTACCTAGGTTAAAGAGTAAAACCATGCCCCAGTTCATTAATAGATCAGGATTTACAGAGCATGGTTATGTCTCTGTTTACTAGTGGCTTTTCTTGGCATTTTGACAAAATCTGTTAATTTTGTAGTTTCTTAACTTAGTCTTAAAAAGGAGCTAATTGCAAACTTGAAAGAACTCTATTTAATAAAAAGTTACAGTTAAATATTACTGAATGCATCTTTCTTTTTTTTTTTTTTCCTTATTCTTAGAGTACCTTGAAGTTGTTCAAAGATCTCTGGCCACTCATAACAGCAAATGTTTTCAAACCATAAAAGAGGTTTTTGATCAAGTTGCGAAGATGATGGAACTTTCAGTGTACTACAGTAAGCTAGCAAATGATTTCACGTAAGTGGATTGATTTGACTGTGAGGGAGTCTGTGTCTAAATAAAGTCTGGTATTTACTTGAAGTTACATCATTTATGTCATTTTCTTACAAGCTGTCATGGATTGAATTATGTCCCCCCAAAAATGTGTCTCTCAATATGGTTAGGCCATGATTTCCAGTATCCTGTGATTGTCCCCCAATTTGTGATTGTATTTTTATATTAAAGGATTAGGGTGCGATTGTAACACCACCCATACACTGGTCACCACCCTGATCCAAGGTAAAGGGAGATTCCCTGGGGTGTGTCCTGCACCACTCTTTATCTTTCAAGAGATAAAAGGAAAAGGAAGCAAGTAGAGAGTTGGGGACCACATACCACCAAGAAAGCAGCACCAAGAACAGAGTGTGCCCTCTGGACCTGGGGTCCCTGTGCCTGAGAAGCTCCTCTACCATGGGAAGACTTGAGGACAAGAACCTTCTTCCAGAGCCAATAGAGAGAGAAACCCTTCCCTTGGAGCTGACGCCTTGAATTTAGACTTTTAGCCTACTTTGCTATGAGGAAATATATTTCTCGTTGTTAAAGCCATCCACCTGTGGTATTCTGTTATGGGAGCACTAGATGACTAAGACACATGCATTGCACTGCATTGCATTGGGCAAATTACCTGCAAATGATTTCTTTAGAATGTTAAAAATCAAAGGTGTCACATTAAAGACTAAGGTACTCCTGACCCAAGACATGGTGTTTTCAAAAGCCTCACATGTAAGCAAGAGTTGGACAATAAGGAAGGAAGATCGAAAACAAATTGATGTCCTTGAACGTTGGTGTTGGTGAAGAATACTGATTATAGCATGGACTGGCAGAAGAATGAACCAATCTGTCTTCGAAGAAGTACAGCCAGAATACTCCTCTCACATACTTTGTATGTGTCATCAGGAGGGACCAGTCCCTGGGAAGGACATCATGCTTGGGTAAGTAGAGGGTCAGTGAAAAAGAGGAATACCCTCAATGAGATAGGATGACACAGGACTGCAACAGCAGACTCAAGCATAACAACAGTTGTGAGGGTGGCTCAGAATTGGGCAGTGTTTCATGCTGTTTTAAATAGGGTAGAAAATGTTCAGAACCAACTGGACCTAACAGCAACAGCAACAACAACAAAAACAAGAAACAAGGAAACTGTTGTTGTTTAAGATCTGGAGTTGAGATTTCCATGGTAGTGGTGAAGTATTTTTTGGGTTACTAAAACTTAAAAAAGTTAGGGTCAAACAAATATGTTAAAATATGTTTTCATAGACTCATAGAATGGCTAGAGTGTTCTGAATAGTAGGCTTAGGGTAACCTACATGACCCACAAATGTGTTGTTTTTTTTTTTCATGTACAGCTCCTGAGCCTCTCCTAGTTGTTATTATTAAAAAAAAAAAAAAAGTGCCTAAAAAAAAAAAAAAAATTTTTTTTTTTTTAGAATCAGTTCTGAGCCATAGTGACCCTATGTATAACAGAATTAAATATTACCTGGTCCTGCGCCATCTTCACAGTCATTGTTACAGTCACTGTATCAAACCATCTTTTTGAGAGTCTTCCTTTTTATTATTGACCCTCTTCTTTACCAAATATAGTGTTGTTCTCAAGAGATTGGTCCCTCCTGATGACATGTCCATGCTAAGCAAGATGAAGCCTCATCACTCTTGAATCTAAGGAACATTCTGGCTATATTTCCCTAAACCCAATTCAGACTCTTATCCACCTATAGGTCTCTCTCTAGGCCTAGTGAATAAGAATCTTGAAGGCAACAGGATTGAGGATCTATATTCTTCCTCTGGTTAAATACACAAAATATTCATTATATAAGTTTCGTATTTTCTTAGTACAATCGGTAAAAAAGATTGAAAATTTTGGTAGAGGTATTCTCTACACTGCATCTCATTTCTGCCTCTGGTTTGTTCACATGTTGCTCCCCATTCTGGATCCTTCTTTCTTTTCACCCTGCTCAGATTCTATCCATCATAAACCTTTGATTAAATTCTACCACTTAACTAAAATAACAGGAAATATCTATGTGCCTAGCATTGTGCTAATAAGCCATCTCCATAATAATCCTGTGAGGGAGCATTATTCTCCTCCTTGTTATAAAGCCAAGGCCAGGGAGGCTTAGAGAAGTGAGGGTGTTGTTTTATCTTGTTAGCTGTTCTTGCTATGCCCCTAATTCCTGACAATCCTGTGCACAAAGAAATGCAAAGCTGCCTGCTCCCTAGCCATGCTCTTGTTATGCCAGAGCCCTGTTTTTGCAGTATTGGAACAATCCATCTCCTTGAGCGTTTTCCTCTTTTTCACTAACCCCCTACTTTTACAAACATGATGTACTTCTTCAGGGATTGATTCCTCCTGATAACAGATCCGAAATACGTGAGACAGAGTCTCACCATTCTTGCTTCTAAGGAGCAATTTGGCAATATATTTTTCAAGACAAACATGTTCTTTTTTTTTTTTTTTTAGCAGTTCATGGTATATTCAATATTCTTCATCAACACCATAATTCAAAAGTGTCAAATCTTCTTTGGTGCTCCTTAATCTTTGCCCAGCTTTCACATGTGCATGAGGCAATTGAAAACACCATGGCTTCGGTCAGGTGGACCTTAGTCCTCAAGGTGACACTTTTGCTTTTCAAAACTTTAAAAAGGTCTTTTACATCAGATTTGCCCAATTTAGAGTGTCCTTTGATTTCTTGACTGTTGCTTCATGTGTGTTGATTGTGGATCCAAGCAAAATGAAATTCTTGACAACTTCAATCTTTTCACCATTTATCAAGATGTTGCTTACTGGTCCAGTTGTACAAATTTTTGTATTCTTTATACTAAGGCATAATCCATACTGAGGCTGTAGTCTTTGATATTTATCAGTAAGTGCTTCAAGTCATCTTCAATTTCAGCAAGCAAGGTTGTGTTATCTGCATAAAACATGTTGTTAAACGAGTCTTCCTCCAATCCTGATGCCATGCTCTTCTTCATATAGTCCAGTTTTTCAGATTATTCGCTCAGCATACACATTGAATAAGTATAGTGAAAGGACACAACCTTAAGAAACACCTTTCCTGATTTTCAGCCATGAAGTATCCAATTGTTCTCTTCAAACCACTGCCTCTTTGTCAATGTACAAGTTCCGCATCAGCTGAATTATGTGTTCTGGAATTCCCATTCTTTGCAATGTTATCCAGAATTTGTTAAGATCCACAGGTTCAAAATAGTTTGCATGATACATGAAACAGGTAAACATCTTTCTGGTATTTTTTGCTTTCAGCCAGGACCCAGCTGACATTAACAATGATATCCCTGATTCCATGTACTTTTCTGAATCCAGCTTTAATTTCAGACAGTTCCCTGTCGACGTACTGCTGCAATTGCTTTTAAATGATCATCGGTGAAATTTTACTTATGTGTGATGTTAATAATATTGTTCAATAATTTCTGCATTTGGTTAGAGCCCCTTCCTTGGGAAAGTCATAAATATGGATCTTTTTCAATTGATTGGACATGTAGCTCTCTTCCAAATTTCTGGCATAGATGAGTGTGTACTTCCAACACTGCATCCGTTTGTTAAAACAACTAAATTGGTATTTCGTCAATTCCTGAAGCTTGGTTTTTCACCAATTCCTTCAATGCAGCTTGGACCTCTTCCTTCAGTGTCATCAGTTCCTGATTATACGCTACCTCCTGAAATGGTTGACCGTCCACCAATTCTTTTTGGTATATAGCGACTCTATGTATTACTTCCATCTTCTTTTGATGCTTTCTGCATCATTTAATATTTTCCTCATAGAATCTTTCAATATTTCAACTCAAGACTTGAATATTTTTCTTCAGTTCTTTCAGCTTCAGAAATGCCAAGCATCTTTTTCCATTTTGGTTTCTAACTCCAGGTCTTTGGACATGTCATTATAATACTTTACTTTGTCTTCCAGATCTGCTCTTTGAAATTTTCTGCTTAGCTTTTTTGCTTTATCATTTCTCCCGTTTGCTTTAGCTACTTAACTTTCAAAAGCAAGTTCCAGTCTCTTTTGACATCCATTTTAGTCTTTTCTATAATTTTAATGACCTCTTGCTTTCGTCATGTATGATGCCTTTACTCATTCCACAAATAGTTTGGTTTCCAGTCATTGGTGTTAAATTGTCAAATCTATTCTTGAGATGGTCTCTAAATTCAGGTGGGGTGTATTCAAGTTCATACTTTGGCTCTTGTGGACTCTGTCTAGTTTTATTCAGCTTCAATCTGAACTTGCAAATGAGCAATTGATGGTCTGTTTTGCTGTTAGCCCCTGACCTTGTTCTGATTGATGATGTTGAGCTTTTCCATGTGTCTCTTTCCAAAGATCTAGTCGATATGATTCCTGTATATTCCAACTGGTGTGGTCTATGTGTATAGCAGCTATTTATGTTGTTGAAAAAAAACAAATTTGCAGTGAAGAAGTCGTTGGTCTTACAAAGTTCTATCATGTATCTCTGGCATCATTTCTATCACCAAAGTAATGTTTTCTAACTATGGATCCTTCTTTTTTTGTTTCCAACTCTTGGATTAAAATCTCCAGTAATTATCAGTGCATCTTGATTGCATATTCCATAAATTTCAGACTGCAGAAGTTGTTAAAAATCTTCAATTTAATTGTCCTTAGTTGTTGGTATGTAACTGGTATTAACTCTTCTTCCTTGTAGGCATATGGATATTATCCTATCACTGACAATATTGTATTTCAGAATAGATATTGAAATATTCTTTTTGATGATGAATGCAATGCCATTCCTCTTCAATTTGTCTTATCTGGCATAGTAGACCATATAATTGTCTGATTAAAACAGTTAGATTTAGAGAAATATTTGCAGATGGCTTCTGATCTGATGTGAATTCTATTTGAGGGCATTTAATCCTCCTAAGTGGAAGTTGGAGCCCTGATTGTGCAGTGGTTAAGAGATACTGCTGCAGTGGGAGTAAATACCTTCTCCAGAGGAAATGTGTGAATTGTCAAGTATTCCTGAGAGATTTCTGCTAATGATAAGATGTGGTCATTTGAACTGTTCTCTTTTCTCTCCTTCCATTTAAGTGATTTTTATATGGGTTCTAATTTACCTCAGACCACACATAGATTCAGAAAAAAAAGTTAACTGTAATGTGCATTACCAGTTTTATGCTCCAAATATCTTGTGCCTTTAAAATCATTCAGAAACATTTTATGTTTCACATTGCCCTTTGAATATTTCCTAAATAAGTTGGGAAATCTAGGATACTTAAATATCTTATTTTTATTATATTTTTAAAAACTGAAAGCTAGTCAGTTTCTTGGAATTTTTATTACAATGAGTTAAGTTGGCTAAGTCTCTTTTCTCCCAAGTACATAAATATATTGTTAGCTAAAGTAGGAATTGAATAATATTAATTTAATTGTAGATTAATGGCAGCAAACATGCAGAAAAGACACACAACTAGATTTCTTAAATTCTTATAGATCTTTTGTTTGAAGTTGAGAGGTAATAAGAATTTGTGGACTATTAAAAGTGGTCTAAATAACAATTTAGGAAACTTTTCTGATCTCTTATACATGGAATGGAAACCGTGGTAAAGGTTAAGAGTTTGGCTGCTAATCAAAAGGTCAGAAGTTCGAATCCACCAGGCGCTCCATAGAAATCGTATGGGGAAGTTCTACTCTTTCCTGTAGGGTGATGATGAATTGGAATCTACTGGATGGCAACGGGTTTGGTTTTGGCTTTTTATATGTGTGATATATTTAGTTAGATCCCATTATTTTTATAAAATCTTTTCAAGAATTAAGTTTTAATTCCAGAAAGACCAATCACTCTAGTATTGTCTTTGTAAACTGTTGTCAACATATATTGCCAGATGGTCTCTATATGTTCTTGTTGTTGTTGTTAGGTTCCATAGAGTCATTTCTGACTTATAGTGGACCTATGCATAAAAGAAGAAAAGCTGCCCAGTAGTGTACCATGCCTAAAATCATTGTTGTGCTTGAGCCCATCATTGCAACCACTGTGTCAATCCATCTCGTTGAGGGCCCTCCTCTTTTTCGTTGACCCTGTACTTTACCAAGCATGATGCCTTCCAGTGACAGATGTCTCCTGACAATACGTCCAAAGTATGTAAGACTTAGTCTCGCCATCCTTGCTTCTAAGGAGCACTCTGGCTGAACTTCTTCCAAGACAGATTTGTTTCTTTTTTGGCAGTCCACAAATATTCAATATTCTTCATCAATGCCACAATTCAAAGCCATCAATTCTTTTCTGTCTTCCTTGTTCATCGTACAGCTTTCACATCCGTATAATGTGATTGAAATTTCCATGGCTTGGATTGGGTGCACCTTAGTCTTCAAGATGACATCTTTGCTTTCAACACTCTAAAGACATCTTGTGCAGTGGATTTGCCAATGCAATGCATCTTTTGATTCCTTGACTGTTGTTTCCATGGGTGTTGCTTGTGGATCCAAGTAAAATGAAATCCTTGGCATATTCAACCTGTTCTCCATTTACCATGATGTTGCTTATTGGTCCAGTTGTGAGTTTTGTTTTGTTTTGTTTTGTTTATGTTGAAGTGTAATCCTTACTGAAGGCTGTGGTCTTTGATCTTCATTAGTAAGTGCTTTATGTCCTCTTCACTTTCAGTAAGCATTAATGTGTCATCTGCATAATGCAGGTTGTTAATGAGTCTTCCACCAATCCTGATGCCCCGTTCTTCTTCATAGAGTCCAGCTTCTCAGATTATTTGCTGAGCATACAGATTGAATAGGTATGGTGAAAAGATAGAACCCAGATGCAAAACATTTTTGTCTTTAAACCACGCAGTAACCCCTTATTATGTCCAAATACTTTTGCAATACTTTTCTGACTATAAATCACACAGTATCCCCTTGTTATGTCCAAACAACTGTCTCTTGATCTGTGTAGAGGTTCCTCCTGAGCACAATTAAGTGTTCTGGAATCCTTGTCCTTCCCTATGTTTTCCATAATTGTTTTTTTTATCCACACAGTCTCATACTTCTGTGTAGTCAATAAACACAAATTTTTGTTATTCTCTGCTTTCAGCTAAGATCCATCTGACATCAGCAATTATTTCCTTGGTTCTATGTATTCTTGCAAATCGGGCCTGTATTTCTGGCAGTTCTCTGTGGATATACTGCTCCAGCCGCTTTTGAATGATTGTCAGCAAAATTTTACTTTCATATGATATTAATGGTATTGTTCAATAACTTCCACATTCTGTTGGATCACCTTTCTTGGGGGTAATAATAAATATGAATCTCTTCCAGTTAATTGGCCAGGTAGCTGTCTTCCAAATTTTTTTGGCAGAGAAGAGTGTGCACTTCCACTGTTATATCCGTGTTTTGAAACATCTCAATTGATATTCCGTCAATTCCTGGAGACTTGTCTTTCTACAATACCTTCAGAGCAGCTTGGACTTCTTCCTTCAGTACCACCTGTATCTGATCACATGCTACCTCTTGATATGATTGAATGTCAAACAATCCTTTTTGGTATAATGACTCTGTGTATTCCTTCCATCTTTTTTTATGTTTCCTGAGTCATTTAATATTTTATCCATAGGATCCTTCACTGTTGCAACTAGAGGCTTGAATTTTTTCTTCAGGTCTTTCAGCTTGGGAAATATCTAGCATGTTCTTTCTTTTGGTTTTCTATCTCCAGCTCTTTGGACTTGTGATTATAATACTTTACTTCGTCTTCTCAAGCTGCCCTTTGAAATCTTCTGTTTAATTATTTACATCATCAATCTTCTTTTGCTTTAGCTCCTCAACTTTCAAAAGCAAGTTTCAGAGTCTCCTGTGACATCTGTTTTGGTCTTTCTTTCCTGCCTTTTTAATGACCTTTTACCATCTTCATATATGATATCTGTACTGCCATTCCATAAGTCTTCTGGTCTTCGGTCATTACTGTTCAATATGGCAAACCTGGTCTTGAGATGATATATAAATTTAGGTGGTATATACTCCGGATCATACTTTGGCTCTAGTCGACTTGTTCTAATTTTCTTCACCTTTAACTTGAACTTGCATATGAGCAAAAATTAAAATAAATAGCTACAAAAGTACATTAATGATCAGAATATGAAATGTAATGTATCAAGTATGAGACTGAAAACAGGAAATAGTCAAAAATGAAATGGAACATATAAACATCAATATCTTAGGCATTAGTGAGCTGAAATGGACTGCTATTGGCCATTTTGAATCAGACAATCATATGGTCTACTATGCTGCGAATGACAACTTGAAGAGGAATGGCATTGAATTCATCAGCAAAAAGAACATTTCAAGATCTATACTGAAGTACAATGTTGTCAGTGATAGGATAATATCCATATGCCTAAAAGGAAGACCAATTAATATGATTATTATTCAAATTTATGCACCAACCACTAAGGCCAAAAATGAAGAAAATGAAGATTTTTAAAAACTTCTGCAGTCTGAAAATGATCGAACTTGCAATCAGAATCTATTGATAATTACTGGTGATAGGAGTGCAAAAGTTGGAAACAAAGAATGGGAAGTTGGAAAATAGGGCTTGGTGATAGAAATGGTGCTGGAGATTGCATGATAGAATTTTGCAAGACCAAGAACTTTTTCATCACAAATACCTTTTTTCACCAACATAAACAGCGACTCCATGCATGGACCTCACCAGATGGAATACACAGGAATCAAATCGATTACATCTGTGGAGACAATGGAAAAACTCAATATCATGGGTCAGAGTAAGGTCAGGGGTTAACTGCAGAAGAGACCATCAAGTGTTCATTTGCAAGTTCAAGATAAAACGAGGTCTCTATACAGAGCTCCATAATAAAAATGTAATGTCAAGTATTGCCTCTATTCCTTATTTGCTTCTGCTCTTTTTTATTATTAGCAGTTCTATTTTTCTCTGAGTACCCGTTATGCTTAGAGCAAAGTGGAGGGTTCTTGAGAGATGCTTCTAAATATTTTGGAATGATGATATTTGATAACTAAAAATTATCTGTTACAGTCAGAACTGAGTGTGTGTATTTTTGCAGTCCAACCAGCAGATGGCTCTTTTTTTCTCTCATTATACTGTCATTATTTGAAACCCAATTTTTAGATCTTATTTAGACAGGGGCTAACCCATGAATCCACCACCTTAGCTTAGAAGCATGGTGTCCTGACTGCCTTAGTCATGGTCAGGAGACATTCCAGAAACTAAGAGTAGATTTAAGTCCCTCCTGACCCACATGGGTTAAAAGTAGAATGTGAATGATTTCCAAAGATAAAAAAGGGATTCTTTTACCAGTACTGGGAGACCGGATGCTGTATAAGCAGAAATCTCTGACAACAATCAAAAAATTAACAGACAGTATTTACGAAGTACTTTATGTGGATTGACAATTTAAGATGCCCACTAAAATAGTAGACAATTACTGTTGAACCAATGAATGAAGGAATGAATATGAAATTTCATGATCAGGCCATTGAACATTGTGTGTTATAATGATATGTTAGCAATATAATCATTATTGTTAAAATTGACTGCTAGGAAATTTTAAATCTCTATCCTCATTCAGTTGTTAGTTTTTATGGGATTTTTCTTGCCATTTATCCCGACAATTTGTCTATAATTCTTCCTGTATTTGAATAACTTATTACATGGCTTTGTCCTGCAATTTGCATCTTATTTCTGGTTTTATTTTTCTGATTTTATCAGTATTACCTGTTATCTACATGTGCCGTCTTGGGTAGTGACTAAGTTTCTTCTTGCAATTTTAGTTTGTATTTTGGTTGTTTTCATAGTCAATGCAGCTTCTTCATATTCATTCTGTATTTATTTCATAAAGGGTAGCTTTATGCCTCAATCCCCACCTGACCCTTTGGAGTCTTTCTATTTCTTCTTCAAGTACCATTTAACTTTCCATGGTTACTTTTCCATTTAAAGTGGGGCCCAATGTGATTTTGCTATTTTACTAAATCTATTATACTTGGCTTTCATTTTTTAATTCCTATTTTGCTTTCAATTAACCCATTTTTTTTTAACTATTCTAAATTTCACCCTAAGGATTTCCTGTTTTTCTACTGAATTTTAACCTTTTTCAAGGCAATTTAGTTATACAAAAATTCCAAAACTACTTTCCTGGAATCCTGAAACTATATAAACTTCTACGTGAGTGAGTAGACTCATTTTCCTGGGAAAATGTGATAGTTCTGATGGGAGTTCAGATTTATAACCCATGAACGTTTCACAGTTGTGATTTCCTTACTACAATACTTGGTGATAATTTGTGAACTGGTGTTTGGCTTGTCCGACAGAAGATGAGAGGGAAGTTTTTCTCTTTTTTTTTTTCCATTAATGTGTCTTGATCTTTGGCACAATTCTGTATGTTTGCTGGGGAGACTTTCAGAAGGTGGGGGAACAGACTATGGACAAACTAATCATCTATCCTGGGTCTGTCAGTGGTCCCAAAGTAATAGAATTCTCATCAGGAGACATATAGTCTCTGAGGATTTCTGCTACTTGGGAAGGTTATCATCTTAGGATGCATGACCTCTCATCCCTCCCTCAAAATGCTTTATTTAAAAAGGAAGAACCCACTCCTTTTCCAGGTTTCTTCTATTTGGGAGATTGTTGTCTTTGTGTGCTATCAAATCAGTTCCTAATTATGGTAATCCTATAGGACAGAGAGCACTGTCCTTTAGGGTTTCCTGGGATGCAATTTTTTTGTTTTAATTAATAATGTCCTTTAAGTGAAAGTTTACAGCTCAAGTAAGTTTCTTATACAAAAATGTATACACACATTGTTACGTGACCCTAGTTGCTCTCCCTATAATGTGACAGCACACTCGTCCTTTTCACCCCAGATTTTACATGTTCATTCAACCAGCTCCTATCACTTTCTGCCTTCTCATCTCACCTCTGGACAGGAGCTGCCCATTTAGTATCATGTATCTACTTGAGCTAAGAAGCAGGCTCTTCATGAGTATCATTTTTTGTGTTATAGTCAAGTCTAATCTTTGTCTGAAGAGTTGTCTTAGGGAATGGTTTTAATTCTGGGCTTAGAGAGTCTGGGGGCCATATCTTCTAGGGTTCCTCCAGTCCTAGTCAGAACATAAAGTCTGGTCTTTTTAATAGAATTTGAGTTCTGCACCCTAGTTTTCTCCTGCTCCCTCAGGGACCATATGTTGTGTTCCCTGTCAGGTTGGTAATTTGTGGTAGCCGGGCACCATCTAGTTATTTGGTCTCAGGCTGATGGAGTCTCTGGTTTATGTGGTCCTTTCTGTCTCTTGGGCTAATATATTCCTTGTGTGTTTGGTGTTCTTCATTCTCTTTTGCTGGGATGCAATCTTTAAGAGAACAAATTGCCGGGGATTTTCTTATGAAGAGCAGCGTGAGTTTGAGCCTTTGAATTTTTCAGTTAGCAGTCCTGATCTTGAACATTGTGCCACAGGCCTGCTTTTGTGAGATGAGTGACACATTATGAGTGTTGTCTTCCCCTTCCCTTTGCTCATGGAGAACTACAAATCTCACTTTAATTCTTAGATTGAAATTCATTTGTACTGAATCTGGATGTACAAGACCCACATCAGGCAGCCGCCTCCTCCTGTTCATTCTTCTTTGACATAAATTTCTTTGACATAAAAAATAAGTCATCAAGCTTTGGTCATCCCTTATGCACAAGTAGGAGCTTCCAGTCCTCACTGTATGTTTACTAGGATTCTGACACCTAGACCTTTCTTCTTCCTTCAAAATATACCCACACTGTTGGGCAATATGTCTCCTGCTATTACTAACAGAAGAGATGGACTTAGACATATGGCTCTTTTCAAAAGGCCGGAGCTGGGGGAAGAATTCCTTCAGAACTCTGTGCCGTGGTAATAGCCGCAGGGAAAGGCCAAGGTTCAAGTGCAATAGTTTACTTGTAAACAGAACGTCTTTGGATTAGAGATGTGATGGAGGCCAGTGCTATGAAGCCATATGTTCTCAGACAAACAAAGAAGAGTTCAAAGGACTAGGTCCAGGGTGTAATGGGTTAGCAGGCTTGAGATGTATGATTGGGTTAGACAGAATAAAGTGTCAGAGGCAAAATGGATAATCCTTGTGAGTTTTCCCTATAACCTTAGAATTCCTCTGCATCTCTATTTCAGTTAATTACCCGTTAATATGTACTGTGTGTGTAGTGTAGAAATGGGATCAATATATGTATATTGTTAGTCAGTGTGATTGGGGAGAGCATGAAATATCATTTTAATCTCAAATTATTATATATTATAGAGACATATTCCTTAAAAAATGAGTCTTCTGCCATGGTTTCAGGGGACATCTAAGTCAATTGGCATAATAAAATCTATTAAGAAAACATTCTGTATCCCACTTTGGAGAGTGGCGTCTGGGGTCTTAAACACTAGCAAGCGGCCATCTAAGATGCACAGATTGGTCTCAACTCACCTGGAGCCGGGAAGAATGAAGAACACCGAAGACACAAGGTAATTATGAGCCTAAGAGACAGAAAGGACCACATAAACCAGAGACTACATCAACCTGAGACCAGAAGAACTAGATGGTGTCTGGCCACAACAAATGACTGCCCTGACAGGGAACTCAACAGAGAAACCTGAGGGAGCAGGAGAGCAGTGGGATGCAGACCCCAAATACTCATAAAAAGACCAGATTTAATGGTCAGACTGGGGCTGGAGGAACCCCAGAAACCATGATCCCCTCACTTTCTGTTAGCCCAGGACAGGAACCATTCCCAAAGTCAATTCTTCAGACAGGGATTGGACTGGAATAGGGAATGGAAAATGAAAATAGTGAAGAACGAGCTTCTTGGATCAAGTGGACTCATGAGACTATGTTGGCATCTCCTGTCCGGAGGGGGGATAAGAGGGCGGAGGGGGCCAGAAGCTACCCGAATGGACATGAGTAGAGAGAGTGAAGGGAAGAACTGTGCTGTGTCATTGAGAGATAGCAATTATGAGTGTATGGCAAGGTGTATGTAAATTTTTGTATGAGAGTGTCTTGATTTGTAAACTTTCACTTAAAGCAAAATAAAATTAAAAAAAAATGGGTCTTCTTCAATCTTAGATTTTCAACAATAACCACTGTCTCAGAATGCTCTCAGGGTTTTTGTGATCCAATGCATTGATTTAAATGAAAGCATTCTGATAACAGTAGTGTTACATAAATGTTGGATGGAATTATTTTCATAGACATATTTTGAAAACTGAAAGTAAGAACTATATTTCTCCTTCCACAGTATAAATGGTCTGAAGAAATCTAGTATTAATTCATTTTGGATTATTTTCTACATTTGAGTTTTGGTGCTGAAGTGAAATGGAACTTCACTTCTGTTTTTCTGTTTTCTTTCCCCTAGGTTATGTAAACCTGCTAAAACTTACTCAGCAATGGACAAAGCCTATTTTCTAGAACGTTTGATTTTTCCTGTTGAGGTTGCTGTTCAGCATAATAGGAATGAAAAGAACCATAAGGTAAAAAAGTGAAGAAGAAAGGGGGGAGAACATATGGAGAAAGAAAGAAAAGCTCACGTAGGTATTCACTAGTTGTCTAAAAAAAAAAATTTTTTTTTTTTTTTGGTGTCATAAATTCATTGTAGAGAAAGACACACATGGTGTGGGTATATTTTTAGAAATTCAAACAATACATACAAGCTTCCATTCTGAGAATCAAACTAAATGGTGATACATGTCAGGTATGGAATTATAATATGCTACAACTTCCTCATCTTAATCATCTTTTATTCTAAATACACTTGGAAATTCTTTAAAAAATGGAAGAATGAATACACTGTAGGACAAAATACTACTATTTCAATAAAATATTTCATTTCCAAAATTTCGGAAAGCTGTCCCATTAAGTAGGATTACTCTGAGTCTGACCTATTTGATAGTAAGAACTATAAGCAAATAGAAAAAAATGAAATTATGTCTTGTGTGGACTGAAGAAAGAGACATGGTGAATTTCAATACTTTGAATAACTATCAGAAGCAGGAAATTTAAAAGAACATGAGAATATGAAGATGATAACATTTCTAACTCTTTTGATCCACTGGGTCATGGAGTAAGACAAATTTTGAAATGAAAACTTGTGAATTTTGATATATCTAGAAAAAATCACAACTTTTTTGGGAGGTTAGGGAAAGTTTATTTTTGAGGGATGCCAGGGATTAAGGGACATGTCCAAATACTGAGGTACATAACCAAGGTAGCCTCACCCCCAGGTAACCCTGTTCCAACCTAGCCATGTTAACTGCCAAAAAGAGTAAGTAAGGACAGAAATCTGGTAGAAAAAGGGGATAAATCAGTTCATGACTTGCATTGATTTTTTTATACCTTTTTATTTTGAACTAATTATGGACTCACAAGGAATTACAAAAAGTATACTGACAAGTCTCATATTCCTTTCTTCACCTTTATCCAATATTAGCATCTTACTTACAGTACATTATACAAACCAAGTGGTATTGGTGCAATAGATTTAGCTAGGTCAAGTCACCAAAGACCATATGTAACTCATTTAAATTGAAAGCAGCCACTTAAAGCACGAAAATAATTTTGTAGCTCAATTCCATTTGGAGCTGAAAGCCATCCCAAGTACACTGTCTTAAGGATAATTGGAATCTTGATTTTTGCAGGGAGAACAGCTTTCATTCACCATGGATGAACTTTGTGACATTATGGCTAACACCTCACTGGGTTCACCATACTATAGATATGTTAGAATTATACATTTAATATTCAAGCATAAATATTCGCCTTGCTTTGCTGCAAATTACAGACAGAAATTGCAAACCCTCTTGAACTCTTCCATCAACCACCACAATCCTACAAAAGGTAAAGAGTTATCTAGTGAAAATGGAAAGTGACAAAATAACCAGAGCTAAAGAGTTTCCTCAAGGATGGGATCAGAACGTGAATGAGTCGAGGAGCTGGACATACAAAGATAAGACACTTTAGTAAAAGATTTAGAAATTCTAAATACTTAGGATTGCAAGAAGCAGAACACAGAAAGGTGACCCTTAGTACTTTTCAACACTAATCTAACATCACTGGTCCCAACAAAATACTTCACACCACTTCAAATTCTATATAGAGTAGTTCTCCAAATGTGGTTGCACTCTGAAATGACCTAATCTGTTGCCATCCAGTCAATTTCAATTCATGGCAACCCCAAGTGTTACAGAACAGAAATGTACCATAGGTTTTCTTGGCTGTAATCTTTATAGGACCAGATCACCAAGTCTTTCTTGCATAGCAGTGCTGGGTGGGTTCAAATTGCCAACCTGTAAGTTAGTAGTCGAGTAAAAATTGTTTGCACCACCCAGGGACCCTCTCTCTATCATTAGCCTGTTTGACATCCAATATAACTACAACATCAAGCTATTTGTAGTATGAATAGTTCTGAATATTTTGAAGTAAATTGATCAAATACCTGTGAATCCTTGACACAGCTGCTAGTCTGTAAATGAACTGAACATCTCAGTTATTATCCACAAATTGATGAGTAGATCTATATCATCCCACCAATGTTGGTGACCTCTTGGGGAGAAGTTGTAGTCATAGCATGACTGAAGAGGTGGAGATGCTGAGGCACAGGGGCTTTGAGTGTGCACCCTTCCATCAAGAAACTTCCTGGAGAAAAGACTGTGACATACTGAAGGGGAGTTAACTAGAGGCAGATCCAGATAGAATGGAGTGTGTTCCAGTAGAAGCTGGAAATCCAGGGTGGAAAGAAGCACAGAATCGAGGTGCTCATAAAGAAGGTTCTGAGGAAAAAAGATAGGATTACTTCAGAAGCATGTGGGGACCTTGCCAGAATCTTTTTCTCACTGGACATAGTTTCAGGTCTTGCTTTGGTAATGTTGGATATGACTAAGAATATTAATAATGATGAGATCAAATGTGTTTTAGAATGTCACAAGCACCATGTAAATTTGCGTACTGAAATCTTTTAAGCTTTTTATTTGGTAATTGACAAAACTATCATTTCTGTTTAAATCAACTGATCTTTTGCTTTCTAGTCAGGCAATACTTCTACCAGTCTTGCACTGAATTTGGCTTCTTTTTCACCACGGATTCGAAGAACCAGCCCTTCACTGGGTTGCCTCTCAGGTAAAGATTCTGTTTTGACTTCTGTTTGTTACCAGAAACCATGATTGCAGGTTTTTTTCTTTTCTTTTTTTTTTCCCACACTTAAATTGATCAAATAGGCTAATTTAGGGTTGATAAAACAAGGTAGAAATATTTTGAATGAAAGTTGGAGAAACCAAAAATAATTCCAATAAGATATGTAGAACCAAATCTCAGATTTCCAAATCTTACTTAACTAGTAGCTGCCACGAAACACTCTATAGGTTTTATACAATGAATAAGAATAACAAACTAGTAGCTTCAGTCTCACTTGCTGGCATTGGAAGGTCATTTTATCTAATACTTTTTAACCAAGAATGTACTTTTTGTGTTTATTGAAAATTCCAGTTAAAGGATATGGGTGAAAGCAAAGTTACAACTAAGGAAAGCAAGTTCTCCATCTCTTTTGAATTTTGGTTAGTGAAGGTTTGCTAGTTGTATGAAGAAAGACAGATAAGCCTTAGTAAACTTTATTTTCATTATTTTGTGATCTTTTGTTTATATTTACTGGGTTTGTAGAGCAAGATATGATTCCTGACACGAAGCCTATATTTTCTCTTATCAAAGTCCAAGGCTCAAATTCCCTAATGAGGAAAGGAGCTAGGACTTAGTCTATGTCAAGTGCATTAAATGAACCAGAATTTTTAAGAGTGATGTCTATGGTAAAGTTACCTGCATTGGGGTAAACACGTACTGTAGCCTCATTTCTTTTGGTGTCTATTCCACCAGTGCAGAGAGAAGGCCAACTACATTTTCAGCCCTTTGTTCTCTTGCATATCACTTTTGATCCTAGGATCCTAGGACACAGGAGGAGATATCTTCCTTTTCATTGGTTCCTTTCTTTAGTCTCTCTTTGATGTTCTAAACCCTCAGGCTAGAACAGCTAGAACTGGGTGGGTTCCAGTAGCTCTGGGGCCTGCCTCTCTCCTTTGGAGGTAGTCTCTCACTTTCACTGCATCTGTAGTCTTTTCTTTATCAGGCTGGCAGGCTATGCATTCAGTTTCTTCCTTCCACAGCGGTTACTAATCCAAGTTCAAGTATGGACTTGGGAAGGCAAAGAACAGGGTTTTCTGCTTTTTTGTTTTGAAGCCCAGGGTGGAGTCCGGAAAACAGCAGCCTGTGGTTTCTATAGTCTCCTCCCTAAGATGGTATATTGAGTTGACCAAGGGTCCGATAACAAGTACTTTGTTGGCCACATTCCTCTGTATTTACGAAATCAATGACCTCATAGAAGGAAAGGCTGGACTCGGACAGATAGCTAGACAGCTAGCTAGATGAATAGATACATTTCCTTCTTTAGCTATTTTAAGTAACTCAGATTCTCAGGGGAAAACAAAACAACTAAATAAATAACACTACGCTCTTCCCATAGATGGCTTTCCTACATTCCTCAACCCTGATCTCCAGCACCTAAAATTTTGTCTCATTTTCTTTGCAGTTATTTTGTTCAACAATGTTCTGATTTATTTGGCCCTAAATTCAATAATGATTCACTGAACACGGGTGTTATGTCCACCAATGCGTACTATGGTGGCTTCAATGTGACGGGAAGCAAAATCATCTTTCCCAATGGTTCCTTTGATCCTTGGCACCCTCTGGGAATTACAAAGGATATCAGTAAAGATTTGCCTGCTGTCTTCATTAAAGGTAACACAATGTGAATAGTCAAAGACCTCTAAATAGGATGAAATATGTCAGCATGTCATAATAAATGAAGGAGGCTAAAGTGGTTCAGTGGTTGAATTCTTGCCTTTATTGTGGGAAAACAGGTTTGGATTCCCTGACAATACACTTTATGAACAGCTACTTCCAGTCTGTCATTAGAGGCTTGTGTGTATCATGATGTACATGTTTCAATGGAGCTTCCAGATTAAAATGATCTCCTTATAGAAATCAGCCAATGAATGCCCTAGAGATCACAATGGTTTGCTCTGCAACCAATCACAGGAATAGCTCAAGACCAGGAAGCATTTAGTTCTGTTGTGTATGGGGTTTCCATGAGTTTGGGAGAGCCTTGATTACAGCTATCAATAAACTTAATAAATTGCTTTTGATGTTGTTAGTGACAAAAACAATTATTCTAAGCAGGTAATAAGTAGGTCATTTAGTCTTCACTAGGTTTTAGTATTTCGACTTCTGGCTGGCATCCAAATAGAACACATTAAAAAGTGCTAAGTAGCATGGACATCTAATGTGCCTATAAAATTAACCATTTGAGTACTATTCTCCTTTTTCTTTTTTTTGTTATATAAGAAGTGTATGTGGTTTCATATAATCAAGTGACATGAGATCATTTTCTTTTGTGAATGTAATTGCTCATTAAAACAAGTTGTTTTGTCTAAGGGCTCTGAACACTAGATAAATCAATGTTCACAAGCACAACAGCTTTGGTTCTAAGATTAGTAACGTTACTAGGATCACACCATTTTCAATGCGACCCATTTTACCAGCCGAAGTTACTGAAATTAGTTTTAACATAATCCCAATAATCTCTATATAGTATTGGATAAAATATGTATTTTCACTGCAAATTAAAATTCACTGTTTATTATGCTAATGTGACATTTAGCGAAGACTTCACCTTGATTTTCAACTTAAACGACCTCAAAATTTAATATGAGAATGATTAAAAATGTCATTGGATTTAGTGGCCTTGACCTCTCTCATTGAGTGTTATTCTGGATGAGTCAGTAGAAGTAAGGATAAAGCACATTGAAATAGAGGAGGTGAAGAAACAAACAGCAAGCTTAAACACCTTGACTGTGAGAAGTGGAAGAGAAAAAAAAATAGCTGCTGTTGAATGGAATAGGATTAAGGAGAAAGATGTCACACTAAAGGGAAGTCAAGAAAGGAAAGGGCTCGGCAAGACTTGGAGGACCTACCTTCAAAGGTGGCTCTGCTGTAAATGGAGCAAATAGCTTAAGTATGAGGGAAAACACAGTAGGTTTATAGTCTTAGTGGCAGGAATTTGAGAAAATTGCTGGGTTGGAGTTACCATTCTTACAATTATCCAACCCAAATCAGAAACACTGTCAAATTCCTGCTACCTGGATCTTAAACTTCTCTGTATCTTCTCCTGGAATAATTCAAAAGACATCTAAACAGTATCCTTCATCTATTCTCTCTCCAGCTAATCCGAAATTTCTCTCATTCACATTGTGTGTGTATGCATGAGTGTATGTGATAGTGTGTATGAAGCTAGTAGTCAATTTGTGCCCGAAAGTCTATCTTATAAGAAGGTGGACGAGGTCATTTTGCTTTTGTAATGAAAACAGAAAGTACTATCGCTATGGTATCTCCCAGAGATGAGATTCTAACATAAATTCTTGGTGGGGAGGGTAATGCCTTATCCAAAGTTCCTAATTGTTTTGCTCCTTTTGGCTTGGTGACTACAAATTCAGTAACAAGACAGTCTCATGCCTGTTCTTCTTATTGTAAAGAGGACACAGCATAAATGTGATCCCAACAGGGACAAGACTGATAGATGGCTCTTGCCCTTTTCTTACCTCTGCATAGATATCAAGGATGAGATCACAACTTAATGGAAAATTGCAGTTCTTTTAGAGATTAATTAAAATGTCAAGGAGATAGTTGGGAGAATATTTTCAATCCCTTAATGAAGACAAATGAGAAGAAACATGATTTAAGCAAACTTTTATTTCATGAGAGCAGGTCAGGAGCTTTAAGGTTTAAAGGGTCAGTGTTTTTCTGGGTTGCTTCCAGGAACATCAGACTTCAGGAGGTTTTCTAGTTTTCTGATGGTATCCTTGCCCTTTCCCCACCAGGACGTATCAGACAACGTTCAGATCTAAGGCACAATCCCATGGATATACCCAGGCAGAAGGTACTCAATATTGCTGTGACATGGGAACATACAATTCCTGCATACTTGCTTTCACGCCATTTCTTTCATATTCAAGAGTAGGTGATGTAAAATGCCGTAATGGAAATCATGAAGTTGGTCTTGAAATAAAATATGTTATGTATTACACATTACATAAGTTAATCACAAACTTTATGGCTAGTTGCCATTGATTAGGCTCCAATTCATAACAATGCCATGTACAAAAGAAGCATTATGATTACTGGCATGCTTGAGTGTAGTGTTGTCTTCCAATCTAGGGGACTCATCTTCCAGTACTATATCAGACAATAACTCTATTGTGATCCATAGAGATTTCATTGGCTACTTTTTAGAAATAGATCATCAGTCCTTTCATTCTTGTCATACTCTGGAAGCTCCATTGAAACCTGTCCTGCATGGGTGACCCTGCTAGTATTATAAATATCTGTGGCATAACTTCCAGAGTCTTAATAACATGCAAGCCACCACAGTATGACAAACCAACTCACACGTGGTGGATTCACAAATTATAGGGCTATATTATTCAATAAGATGGTAAGTATAAAATATTTACTATAGAGCCTGACATGTAAAAATCGCTTACTGATTCGTAACTCTGAGGGAGAATACTTAAATAACTTGGAATAGGCAACCACAGTATACCAAGGGCACTAACAACCTTTCTTACGCATAGAATTATTTTACCAAATGAACACAAATCTTTTGTATTCTACTTCTGAATTAATTGTTAACCCTACTTATTTTTGAATGAACCTAATTTCATTTTTATCTAAACCAAAAACAAAACAAACCCATTGCTATCAAGTCGATTCTGACTTATAGCAACCATACGGGACAGAGTAAAACTGCCCTAGAGAGTTTTCAAAGCTGTAAATCTTTATGGAACCAGACTGTCACATCTTTCATCCATGGTGCCACTAGTAGTTCAAACCTCCGACCACTTGTTTAACAGCCGTTCACTTTAATCACTGTACCACCAGGGCTAGTTTATTCCAGTGCTATTTAATAAGAGCATAATTTGAACTATACATTTGAAGAACATATAAAATTTTCAAGTAAATACAAACACACACACACAGAAATGAAGTTAACTTTGAGAATATTTTTTTAGCACAATATATACAAAATATTTTCTTTTCAATATATAATTAATGTAAGAGGATAGGTGACATGATTTTTACATTTTTTATATGAAGCACTGAAAATCCAGGGTGTATCTTACTTAAGGCACATGTCAATTTGGATGAGCCATATTTCAAGTAATCTATACCCACACTTGGACTATATGAAGAATGGGGCATAAGGATTGGAGAAAGACTCATTAACAAACTGCGATGTGTAGATGATACAACCTTGCTTGCTGAAAGTGAAGAAAATTTGAAGCATTTACTGATAAAGATCAAAGACCACAGCCTTCTGCATGGACTATACCTCAACATAAATAAAACTCACAATTGGACCAATAAGCAACATCCTGACAAGTGGAGTAAAGTTAGAGGTTGTGTAGAATTTCACTACGCTTTGATCCATTATCACCATCCAAAGTTGTAGAAGTCAAGAAATCAAATGGTGTATTGGATTGGGCAAATCTACCGCAAAATCTCTCTAAAGTGTCAAAAAGCATAGCTTTCTTTTTAAGGACTAAGGCTTGTCTGATCCAAGCTAGGGTGTTTTAAATTGCCTCTTATACATGTGAAAGCTGGACAATGAATAAGGAAGACTTAAGAAGAATCCCTGCCTTTGAATTACGTTGTTGTCAAATAGTGTTGAATATACCTTGGAGTGCCAGAAGAATGAGCAAATCTGTCTTGGAGAAGTATAGCCAGAATTCTTATTAGGAGCGAATATGGTGGGACTTTGTCTTACATACTTTGGACATGTTATCAGGAGGGACCAGTCTGTAGAGAAGGACATCATTCTTGGTAGAGGGTCAGCAAAAGAGAGGATGACCCTTCGCAAGATGAACTGACACAGTGTCTGCAACAGTAGGCTAAAACATTACAACAGTTGTGAAGATGGGGCAGGAAGGGGCAGTGTTGCTTTCTGTTGTACATAGAGTCACCATGAGTCAAAACTTTGTCAGCGACATGTAACAACAACAAGATAGCCTCATGTAGCTCATGGTGGCTACCATATTGAACGCTGCAGGTCACACTTTACATATGTAATCTCATTATATCCTCCTTACAATCAAGGGTAATTGTTAACACATTTCACATTTTGCAGATGAGAAAATAGACCATAAATATAATAAAGCTGTTGTCATCTAGTTGATCCCAACTCCTTATCACCCCAAGTGTGTCAGAGTAGAACTATGCTCCATAGACTTTTAAATCACTGATTTATTTCGGAGAGATAGTCAGGCCTTTCTTCTGAGGCAACTCTGGGTGAGTTTGAACCTCCAACCTTTCTGATGTTACCACCAAAGTACTCACACAAAACTTAAGACAACCAGGCTAAAACTCCCAGTGTTAAAAGTGGTAGGACCAGTATTCAAAGCCAAGGAGTCTCACTGCAAGTTTTGTCCTTTAAACATTGTGCCACCCACCTTCCAAGTTTTTTGGAGATAGAAGTTCTTATGACTTCAAAAAGACCTCAAAAGCCTGAGAAAGCTATTGCAAATCCTTATTTTTCACAGAACTTAGTAAGACGGAGTGCTCAAATTCATTCATTTAAAAGTATTTATGGAAGGTCTACTTGTGTCAGATGCTGAGCTGGACATTAGGGGGATAAGGGTGCACAGAGTCACTGCTCCCGAGCTACTAATCATACGTGTGAGACAGATATTGATCAAGTAACTACACAGAAAGCTTTCCCGGGTCACAGATATCTAGACAGAATTGAGAAAGCAAAGGGGAAGTTTAGGATTCACCCTCTAGGAGTCAATCTCCCTGATCGCTGTGACTGGATCCTATTCATTTTTGAATCCATGGAGCCTACTCTACGGCTGATATTCAGAGATTATGTGCTGAATGAAAAGTTATAAAATTATAAAAACAAAGTTAAGAGAACCCAGCAAGAAGTTCAAAGTCTTACCTTCAGGTTCTTCACATTAGCAAAAAAAAAAAAAAAAAAAAAGCCACTTATTTATAACTAGAGGAGAATTTGAAATACGGAAACAAATTTTGTAGATAAATATGCCTTTTCCACTTCACTTCCATTTTCACATCTCTTATTATCCCATTTCTAATTGGTCTTGTATTCACTTAGTGTTTTGTGCTCATTGAAAACACTAAGTTTTATGACCCATTATGTTAGATAATAAAATCAAGTTGGTATAATAACCTACTTTTTCTTTTGAACTCCATTATGTATTCTTGGATATTCATGCTTTCAGTATGCATCAGAACTACCATTTCATATTTTGTCATGTTCAAATTTGACTATTGGTCAAAATTAAATGCTCTAAGTCAGTTAAGGCAACTCAATGATCGAGAATCATAATTTTTATTTAGGTGGGAGGAGGAACAAAGTGGGGATACAGTTGTAAAGGTAAGACAGCAGTAGCTACACATGTCAGCCTGGAGAAAAGGATAGGTTGTTACTTTTGTTGTATAAAAGTAGCCAGTTCTGGCTTCCAATCATGTCGACCCCGGGTGTTTCAGAGTACTGCTGTGGGCCATAGGGTTTTTAACGGCTGTGATCTTCTGTACATATATGGCCATTTCTTTCCTCCAAGGCATTTCTGGGTGGATTTGAACGGCCAATCTCTCAGTTAGCAGCCCAGTACTTAACAGTTTGCATCACCCAGGACTCCTATGGTTGCAGGATGTCATTGTTTTTGTCTATGCTCACATGTGATTACTGTGTGTCTTATTTCTACCTGATCTCATCACAGTCATGGTGTTAGCTCATCTTAACTTGAAATTCGGTGAAATTGTGTATGTTTATAGGAAACTCCATAGTTTGTAACCATCTGTCAGTCGTGATGGGCTTTGCTTATTTCTCTACAGACAGAAGTCTTATCTTTCCTACCCTGTTTTCTCTCCAAACTGTTAGGGAGCCATCTCTATTAATTCCTTGTTCATCTTTCTGGTTTTTTTTTTTTTTTCAAATCAGAATGAAAAAAAAAATAAGCTCACTGCTGACAATTTGATTCCAACTCATATTGACCTTTAGGGCAGAGTAGGAATTCTTCAAAATGTTTTCAAGGCTAAAATCTTTATGGAAGCAGACTGCACATCATTTTCCAGCAGAATGGCTGGTGGTTTCAAACTTCCCACATTTGGTTAGCAGCCAAGTGCTTTAACCATGATGCCACCAGGGATTCTGCTTCTGGCAAATATAATCATATATATTCTTATCACTTTGCAAAAAAAAGGTAGCATAATATATACGGTATCCGACACCTTCCCTGTTTCTCTTACCAATATACACTGGAGATCTTTCCATCTGAGTACATAGAAGTCTTTCTTATTGTTTTTTCAATGGGTGAATAGTACTCCACTATCTGGAGGTGCCATAGTTATTACATAATTTTAGTTTCCTAAAAGAAAACAAGCAGTTCTGGTGGTGCAATGGTTAAACACTCAGCTGCTAACCAAAAGTCTCACATTCAAACCCACCAGTCGCTCTGCAGGCAAAGATGTGGTTGTCTGTTTGTTTAAGATTACAGCCTTGGAAACCCTATGGGGCAGTTCTACTCTTTCCAAAAGGATTACAATTAATCGGAATCGACTTGACAGCAAGGAATATTTGGGTAGTAGCAAATACATCTCGCCCCTAAAATAAATAATGCCTGAAGGATGGATGCTTGGAATCCCTGAATGGTGCACATGGTTACGTGTTTAACTACTAACTGAAAGGTTGGTGGTGCCTCAGAAGAAAGGCCTGGTCATCTGCTTTCCAAAGATCATGCCATTGAAAACCTTATGGAGCACAGTTCTACTCTGAAACATATGGGGTCACCATGAGTTGGACTCTAAGGCAAATATTTTGTTCCATTTCGTTATGTTTTCGTTTTGGTTGGATGCTTATTTGTAAACCCTGAGCTCACATTTGACAGCTTTTGCTACATAATTCAGCGTGTGACAGACCTTCTGGTGATCTGGGTCCAATCCTTAGCAATTTTCTTGACAAGCCACTTAAACTCTCTGAGATGTAGTTTCCACATCTGCAAAAGTAAGGGTTTGACAAATATTTAAGTCCCCATCAAATTTTGTCTGTTTCATCTTATACTTACATGTTATATGTTTATCAATCCATTCTTCTTAAGGAAAAAAAAAAAAAAAAAGCACTGATTTTTTAGTATCTGCTGATTTCCATGGTGTAAATACTCCCATCAAGACCAATTTCAAGCTTTCTGTGTAACAGCCAGCTTGCAGAATGTCTGAATATTGAACAACTGATTCTTGGAGCTGCACACTGCAACTGCAGTAGACCGCTGGGAGAAGTTTCTAAAAGGAGACTCACTGAGATTCAGACAGTGTAACTTCCTCAGGTGGAACTTAAGTTACATTACATTTGAATTGAACAAAAAGGAAACTAAAAGCATTATTCTCTAAATCTACTACCTTAATCATTCCCAGACACATTCATTAATTTGTAGCACAAGAGGATTACATAGACTTCAACAGTAACTCACTTGAATAAATATCATATATTTACTAATCTACAAAAAAGCTTACTCCTTGGATTCAAAGCCCATTATATGAGTAAACTAATTCTCTTTCTTAATTATGGCTGCACATTTTAATCACCTTTTAACCAGCTTTTGAAAGTTACTGATACCCATCCCCACCCCAGACTAATTAAATTAGAACCTCTGAAGGATGGGGGTCAGGTATTGGTTTCTTTGAGCAGGTTTCAAAGCGGTTCTAACATGTAGCTGGGGGTTAAGGACACTTGGTCCTTGGATGCTTGGTATGTAAGTGTTCTGACATTTATCTTTTCCTTTTTAGGTGCAGTACATTGTGCAGATATATACAAACAAAAGGATACTGATTCAGCTGAACTAATTCAAGCACGAGAAAAAATCTTCCGAATTCTACAAAAATGGCTGAAACAATAGATCTCTCTGAAAAATAAGAGCAACAGAACCTGAAATCTGGACTCCCACTTTATCGCTCAAATGTAAAATGTCCTGCAAGGCTGAAATTAGAGCAATCCCTCTCTGTAGGATTTAAGTTGGTTCTGATTTCATAGAAGGCCATCTCGTTCCTCCTTTCTTGGTGACCTTGAGAAGGAGTAGATCATCCAGCACACAAGAAATAATTACCCTGGAGTACCAGGTGCAAACATTCAGTTGGTTGCCATGGGGATGGAAGCTATACAATCTATGTTTTGCAGAACAATTTCTTTCATCCACACTTATTCTTTTCAATAAAGGCTATTAATAACATGCAAATATAAATGTTTTGATTAATTTTAGGTACCGAGTTAAAAGAGTATCCAGGGGCCATAGTCTTGAGGTTTCTCCAGTCTATGTCACACTAGTAAGTCTCTTTGTGTGTGTATGTGTGTGTGTGTACGTGTGTGTGTGTGTATGTGTGTGAGAGTTAGAACTTTCTTCTGCATTTTTCTCCCGCTCTGTTCAGGATCCTCTATTGTGATCCCTGGTGGTATCCGGGCACCACCAAGTTCTGCTGGGCTCAGTCTGGTGGAGGCTGTGGTACTTGTGGTCCACTAGTCCTTTGGACTAATCTTTCCCTTGTGCCACTGATTTTCTTCACTATCCTTTGCTCCAGATGGAATGAGACCAGTGGAGTATCTTAGATGGCTGCTCACAGGCTTTTAAGACCCCAGATGCTACTTACCAAAATAGAATTTAGAACAATTTTTTTTTATATAAATTATGTTATGCTAATTGAGTTAGATCCCTGAGACCATGATCCTCAGCCCTCAGCCCAGTAACTCAGTCCCTCAGGGAGTTTCGATGTCTCTATGGAGCTTCCATGACCTTGTGTTGATTAAGCTGTTCTGGCTTCCCCAGTGTTGTGTATTATACTTCACCAAAGGTGCCACTTATCTATTTTCTATTTACCAAAACCAAGATCAAACCCAGTGCCATCAAGTCAATTCCAACTCATAGCGACCCTATAGGACAGGACAGAACTGCCTTATAGAGTTTCAAGGAGTGCCTGGAGGATTTGAACTGCAAATCCTTTGGTTAGCAGCAGTAGCAATTAACCACTACACCACCAGGGTTTCCATTTTCTATTTAGTGAGATGTTATTGATCTCAGTATTTGAGTAGCTCTTTAGTTACTCCATACAATTGAAGTTTAGTTATTAGTATTATTAATGTGTTAATATTGGTTTCTTAGTTTGGTGAACGTATCATTGGATATTAACATTAGGGGGAACTATATGAGGAGTCTCCTGCATGTCTGTCAGTTTGTCTACTGTGAGGGCTTGCATGGTGCTGTGATGCTGGAAGCAGTGCCCCCAGTGTTTGGTTCCTCATAACCATAGAAGTTCCTCTAATCCACCACTTTAGTAAGTCTGGCCTGTTTTATTTTTATTTTTTTTAAGAATTAGAAATTTCTTCTACAATTTTCTCCCCTTCTATTTGGAAACATCTATTGCATCCCTGGTCAGAATGGTCAGCAGTGGTAGCTGGGCACCATTTAAGTATTCTGTTCTCTGAGAGATGAGGCCCTGGTTTGTGTAGGCAATTAATCCTGTAGACTAGTTTCTCCTTTAATTTTAGCTGTCATCTTTCTCTTTTCTCCAGACAAATAGAGACCAGTAGTTGTATCTTAGATGGCCACTCACAAGCTTTTAATATCCCAGAAGCTATTTACCATACTGGGATGTAGGCCATAAACTTCATGAACCATGTTGTGCTCATGTATCGAGTTGGCCCAGGAGAGTAAAGTCCTAAAATTCAAACCAGTAAATCAATCCTGCAAGGTGTTTGGCTATGTATGGGAGGTATATGCGGCTGTGCCCCCATGTTCTGTAATATATGTATTAATCTACGTGGAGAACACACAAACATATTTTTATCTATGCCTAGCATTACCAAGAAAACCAAACCCATTGTCACTGAGTCAATTCCAACTCACTTCAACCTTATAGGACAAAGTATAACTGCCTCAAAAAGTTTCAAGGAGCAGCTGGTGCATTCAAACTGCAGATCTCTTGGTTAGCATCCAAATGCTTAAACAATGTGCCACGAGGGTTCCCTGGATGCCTGCAGATACAGCTAAATATGCACACGTATATACAGACATATATCTTGCTATATATATATATGGATATAAATTCTACCTGTGTAACCACTTGTGGCCCAACGCTATGGCTGCTAACTAATAGGTTGGCCATTCAAATCCACCAGCCACTTTGGAAACCCTATGGAACAGTTCCTGTCTGTCCTATAGGGTTGTTATGATTCAGAATCAACTTGACAGCAATGGGTTTGTTTCTGGTTTTTTTGGTTTGATGTAACCCCTTACATATATATATTTTGGTTGTTAAAGCTGTTGTTGCCAAATCGTATATGTTACAGCATTTACTGATAAGGCCCCTTAATTTTGTGTATTTCTTATTGCAATCATTTACCTTGATTAAGTTGTGCATACATAACACACATTCTGAATTGCCTTTCCCATCACCAAAAATAACAGGTGTCTTCGAATTTTGTTCAGCATTTCCCTCTAGCTCTGTCCGGGATTCTCTATTGTGATCCCTTCCAGAGCACTTGGTAGTGATAACCTAGCACTATCTAGTTGTTCTGGGCTCAGTCTGGTAAAGGTTGTGGTAGTTGTGGTCCGTTAGTCTTTTAGACTAATTTTTCCCTTGTGTTTGGTCTTCTTCATATTCCTTAGCTTCAGCAGGGATGGGACCAGTAGATGTACATTAGATGCTGCTCGCAGAATTTAAGATGTCACTCGTTACTGGCCACTGTCAGAAGTAGAATATTTTCCTTATAGACTATGTTATGCCCACTGAATTAGTCCCACATCACACTTTTAACTGAAGTCACCCTAGTGGTTCACTTTTCAGACAAAAATAAGACATGAGTATAGGGCCAACATTAACACATATGAGGGATGTGCTTCATAGTTCAAACATGTATAACAGACTAATGGGCACATCAGCCAAAAAACAAAGATAAGAAGGCATGAAAGGACAGGAAAACTGAGGGAATGGACATCGGGAATCTGAGGTGGAGAAGGGGAGAGTGTTGGCATATCACAGAGCTGGCAACCCGTGTCATAAAACAATTTCTGTATTAATTGTTTAATGAGAAACTGATTTGTTCTGTATGTTGTTTTATCGTTGTCAGGGGCTATCGAGTCAGTTCCGACTAATAACAGGCCTATGTAAAACAGAAGGAAACATTCCCCAGTCCTGTGACATCCTCACAATCATTGCTATGCTTGAGCCCATTGTTGCAACCACTTTGTCAATTCGTCTTGTTGAGGGACTTCCTCTTTTTCGCTGGCCTTCTACTTTACCAAACACCATGTCCTTCTCCAGGAACTGATCCTTCCTGATATACGTACAAAGTATGTGAGACTTAGTCTCGCCATCCCTGTTTCTAAGGTTCATTCTGGTTGTACGTTCTCCAAGACAGGTTCGACCCTTCTTCTTTTTTTTTTTTTTTTTGGTAGTCCATGTATATTCAAAATTCTTCACCAACACAATTCAAAGGTGTCAGTTTTTCTGCGGTATTCATTATCCATCATTCACCCTTCGCATGCACGTGAGCTGATTGAAAACGCCATGGCCTGAGTCAGGAGTACCTTAGTCTTCAAGATGACATCTTTGCATTTCAACACATTAAAGAAGTCTTTTGCAGCAGATTTGCAGAATGTTAAGCCTGTTTTGATTTCTTGACTGCTGGTTCAATGGGAGCTAACTATGGATACAAGTAAAATGAAATCCTTGACAACTTCAATCTTTTCTCCATTTATCAGGCTGTTGCTTATTAGCGCAGTTGTGCAGATTTTTTTTTTTTTTATGTTGAGGAAAAATCCATACTGAAGGCCGTAGTCTTTGATTTTCATCAGTAAGTGCTTCAAGTCCTCTTCAATTTCAGCAAACAAGGTTGTATCATCTATATATCGAAGGTTATTAATGAGTCGTCCTCCAATCCTGATGCCCCCGTCTTCTTCATATACTCCATTTTTTCAGACTACTTGTTCAGCATACAGTTTGAATATATATGATGAAAGGATACAACTCTGATGTACCCCTTTCCTGACTTTGAACCACAAAGTATCCCCTTGTTCTGTTGGACTCACTGCTTCTCAATCTATGTAGAGATTCCTCATAAGCACAATCAAGTGTTCAAGAATTCCCATTCTTTGCAGTTTTATCCATAATGTGCTCTGATTCACACAGTCGAATGCCTTTCCATAAAAAAAAAGTCTCAGCTAAATCACTTCAAAAATTTGTCTGCTGTCTAGAGAGTGATTCCCTCTCCCTATCCCTCCCATCCCTAGTAACTACAAAAGAATATATATTTCTATGTATATCTATTTTTATCATTTTATACAAGTGATATCATACAATATTTGCCCTTTTAAGCTTAACTTATTTAACTTAACATAGTGTCCTTTAGATGCATTCATGTTATAAGATGTTTTGGACTCATTGTTCTTTATGGCTGCATATATTCCACTGTAGGCATACAGCACATATTTTTTATCCATTCATCCATTGATGTGGGCTTAGGGTGTCTCCAGTTTTTTTCTTTTCTTTTTTTAATTGTACTTTAGATGAAGGTTTACAGAACAAACTAGTTTCTCATTAAACAGTTAGTATACATATTGTCTTATGACATTGGTTAACAACCCCATGACATGGCAAACCTCTCCCTTTTCAGTCTTGGGCCCCTTATTACCAGCTTCCCTGTCCATTCCTGCCTTACAGTCCTTGCCCCTGGTTTGTTGTGCCCCTTTAGGCTTGTTATATGGGCCTGTCTAATCTTTGGCTGAAGGGTAAACCTCGGGATCGACTTCATTACCGAGTTAAAATGGTGTCCGGAGGCAATACTCTCAGGTTTTCACCAGTCTCTGTCAGGCCGGTAAGTCAGAACATTTTTTGCCAGTTAGAATTTTGTTCTACATTTTTCTCCAGGTCTGTCTGGGAACCTCTGTTGTGATCCCTTTCAGAACAATCAGTGGTGTTAGCCTGGCACCATCTAGTTGCACAAGACTCAGTCTGGTATAGGCCACGGTAGATGTGGTCCATTAGTCTTTTGGCCTAATCTTTCCCTTGTATCTTTAGCTTCCTTCACTCTCCCTTGCTCCCGAAGGCTTGAGACCAGTGAAGCATCTTAAATGGCCACTCACAGACTTTTAAGACCCCAGATGCTACTCACCAAAGTAGAACATAGAACATTTTTTAATAAATTATGTTATGCCGATTGAACTAGATGTTCCCTGAGACAATGGTCCCAAGAGCCCTTGGCCAGTAATTTGGTCCCACAGGGATTTTGGATGTGTCTATGGAGCTTCTATGACCTTGCCTCCTGCAAATTGTGCTGGCTTCCCCAGAATTGAGCCCTGGCTTACCCTTCACCAAAGGTAGCACTTATCTATTGTCTATTTAGTGTTTTTCCACCCTCACCCCTCCCCTCCCTCATAATCATCAAAGTTTGTTTCTTTTTGTGTGTAAACATTTTCATGTGTTTTTACAGTAATGGTGTCATTACAATATTTGTCCTCTTGTGATAGATGTATTTCACTCAGCATGATGTCCTCCAGATTCATCCATGTCATGAAACGCTTCACAGATTCATCATTGTTCTTTCTCATTGCCTAGTACCCCATTGTGTGTAAGTACCACAGTTTGTTTATCCATTCCTCTGTTAATGGGCATCTAAATTGTTTCCATCTTTTTGCTGTTGTGAACAATGCTACAGTGAACGTGGGTGTGCATATTTCTAATCTTGTGACAACTCATTTCTCTAGGATATATTCCTATGAGTGGTATTGCTGGATCATATGGTATTTCTATTTCTAGCTTTCTAAGGAAGCACCATATCCTTTTCCAAAATGGTTGTATCATTTTACATTCCCTTCAAAAATGCATAAGAGTTCCAATAGCCCCAGATACTCTCCAACATTTGTTATTTCCGTTTTTTGTTTGTTTGTTTGTTTTGTTTTAAATTTTCTGACCGGTGCAAGTAATGCAGAGGTAGATGTTATCACATTGTGGTTTTGGTTTGCATTTCACTTAGAGCTACTGGGAAACCCTTGTGGCTTATGGTTAAGAGCTTCAGCTGTTAAGCAAAAAGTCACCCATTCAAGTTCACCAGACGCTCCTTGGAAACTCTATGGGGTAGTTCTACTGTCTTGCAGGATCGCTGTGAGTTAGAATCGACCGGATGGCAACTGGTTTAATGGCTTGTGATCATGAGCATTTCATGTGTCTATTGGCCACCTGAGTGTCTCCTTTGTTGAAGTGTCTGATCATTTCCCTTGCCCATTTTTCAATTGGATTATTTGTCTTTTTTGTTGTAGAGGTGTTGGGATTTCTTATAAATTTTAGAGATTAGACCTTTGTCTGATTTGTCATAACCCTAATTTTTTCTCAGTGTGTAGGTTCTCTTTTCACTCTTTTGGTGAAGTCTTTTGAGGATTGTGTTTAATTTTTTAGAAGATTCCATTTAACTAGCTTATCTTCTCCAGTTTGTGTGTTGTTGATTATGGTTGGTGTCCTGTTAATGCTGTGTATTAGGGCCTCTAGCATTGATCCTATATTTTCTTCTCTTAACTTTATAGTTTTTGGCTTTACATTTAGCTCTTTGATCCATTTAGAATCAGTTTTTATGGTGTTAGGTATTCATCCTTTTCATTTTTTTGCGGATGCACATCCAGGTTTGCCAGTACCATTTGTTAAAAAGGCTGTCTTTTTTTTTTTTTTCCATTTGATGGACTTTGGGCCCTTGTGAAAGATCAGGTGACCATAACCCAACCCAGTGCCGTCGAGTCGATTCTGACTCATAACAACCCTATAGAACAGAATAGAACTGCCCCGTAGATTTTCCAAGGAGTGCCTAGGTGGATGGATTTTCATCTGGGTTCTCAATTCTGTTCCTTTTGTCAAAGTATTTGTCCTTCTATCAAACCAGGCTGTCTTGACTACTGTAGCTGTATAGTAGGTTGTGAGGTCAGATAGTGCAAGTCCTCCTACTTTGTTTTTCTTCAATAGTGCTTTACTTATGCTGGGCTTCTTCCTTTCCATATAAAGTTAATAATTAGTTTTTCCCTCTCTTTAAAGAATGTTGTTGGTATTTGGATGAAGACTGCCTTGTATTTGTAAATTGCTTTAAGTAGAATTGTCATTTTCACAATGTTGTGTCTACCTATCCATTAGCATGGTATGTTTTTCCATTCATGTAGATCTCTTTTGGTTTCTTACAGTAGTGTTTTGTAGCTTTTCCCTGGTTAGATTTACTCCTAATTTTTTTTTTTTAGGAACTATTCGAAACGGGATTGTTATTCTGATTTCTCTTTATTGGTGTATAGGAATCCAGTTGATTTTTGTCTTATATCTTGCTATTTTGCTTAATCTTTCTATTAGTTCCAGTAGTTGTCTCATATAGTCTTTTGGGTTGTCTGGGTATGGTATCATCTCATCACAAATAGGGACAGTTTAACTTTTTCATACCAATTTAGATGCCCTTTATTTATTTATTTTTTTTGCCTTATTACTCAACCTGGGACTTTCAGCACAATGTTAGAGTGAGTTGTATTAAAGAAACCCTTGTCTTGTTTCTGTTCTCAAGGGGAAAGTTTTCAGCCTTTCTCCATTAAGAATGATGTTGCCCAATGATTTTGCATAGATGCCATTTTACTACGTTGACAAATTTCCCTTCTACCCCAATTTTATTAATTGCATACATAGTATGAGTTCTACTTGTTCGTGGTGTATTATTTTTTTTGGTATGATGATGAATTCTATTGGCTGGTATTGTGTTGAGAAGTCTCTGCATCTGTGTGCATAAACGATATTGGTCTGTAACTTTCTTTTTTTGTGGTGTCTTTGTGTCCTCTTCTGTTTTTATTTTGTCAGTTTAGCCAGTGGTTTGTTAATTTTGTTGATCCTTTCTAAGAACCAGCTTTTTATTATTATTCTTTCTATTCTTTTTCTATTCCCTATTTCATTTATTTCTGCTCCGATCTTCATTATTTCCTTTTTCTGGTGGCTGCAGGGTTTTTTGTTGTTGTTGTTCTTGTTCTTGTTCTCTTTCTATTTGTTTGAGTTGTGTAGCTAATGTTTGATTTTGTTTCTTCTTTTTTTGACGTATGCATCTATTGCTATAAACTGACTTCTGAGGACTGCCTTTGCTACGTCCCAAAGATTTTGGTATGATGAGTTTTCATTCTTATTTGATTCCAGGAATTGTTTGATTCCATCTCTGATTTCTTCTACTACCCAGTGATTTTTAAGCAGGGTGCCATTCAGTTTCCGTGTAATTGATTTGTTTGCCTTGCTCTTCCTGTTGTTAAATTCTACCTTGATGGTATTGTGGTCAGAGAAGTTACTTTGTATTATCTCTATGTTTTGTATTTTGTTGAGTGTTGCTCTGGAGAATGTGCTTTGGAAATGAATGTGTAGTTTGTAGTTGTTGGGTACAATGTTCTATATATGTCTATGAGATCAAGCTGACTGATTGTGTCCCTTAGCTCTTCTGTATCTTTGTGGAGTTTCTTTCTAGATGTTCTGTCTTTAACCAACAGTGGTGTGTTGAAGTCTACTATTATTGTGGAACTGTCAGTTTCTCTTTTCAGTGCTGTTAGAGTTTGTTTTAAGTAATTTCGAGTCTTGTCATTGAATACATAGACGTTTGTTATGGTAGTGTCTTCACAAAGGATCATCTCTTTAATCATTTTATAGTGCCCTTCTGTCTTTTATGGTGTATTTTGTTTTACAGGCTATTCTATCTGAGATTAGTGTTGCCACTCCTGCTCTTTCCTGGTAGCTGTTTCCTTGATAGATTTTTTCCACCTTTGAATTTTAAAAATTTATGTGTTTGTTTCTAAGGTGTGTCTCTCGTAGATAGCATATTGATGGATCATTTTTTTTTTTTATCCATTCTGTCACTCTCTGTCTCTCTGAGTGCTTTTAGGTCATTTACATTCAATGGAATTATTAGTAAGAGTCAGTTTATTGCTACTGTTTGCAGTGCTTGCTTTTTTTTTTTTTTTTTTGGTGGTGCTAACATTTTCTTTGTTCATCTTGCTCTCCTGAGCTGAATTCCTTTTGTCTGTGATTTTTTTTTCATTTCTTTTGTTTTTAGAAATTTTCTTTTCACTGAGACTTTTTATTTTTCCTCTTTATTTTGAAGGGTAGATTTGTTAACTTTCTTTGTGGTTACCTTGAAATTTAGCTTGATCTTCACAGGTATAAACTTGGTATCACCTTGCCTTTCTCTGCATTAAAAAATTCTATACCTACACCTCTTATTCCCCCCCCCCTTTTTTTTTCGACTTTGTTCTTATTTACAGATTAACCTCCCTGGTTCCCTGATGCAATTCTTTTGGTTTTGGACAGTCCTTGAGAATTCATTTCCTAGGTTGGTATCTTGCTGATACACTCTTGCATCCTAGATTTAGGCTGTAGTCTGATGTTATTTGTTCTCAGACTGTAGGACTCCCTTTAATAATTCTGGTAAATTTTGTTTGGTTTTTCCCTATTACCTTAATTTCTCTTCATCTGGAAATGTCTTCATTTTGCCATCTTATTTGAATGAGACTTTTGCAGGATATATAATTCTTGGTTTGAATTTTTTTTTTTTTTAATTTCCAGATTTTATATATGGCATCCCATTGCCTTCTTGCCTGTATGGTTTCTGTCCGATAATCAGATCTTAGTCTTATTGTTTCTCCTCTGTATGCAACTTTTTGTTTTTCTTGAGCTGCTGTCAGGATTCTTTCTTTGTCTTTGATTTTACCATGTGTGATTATGATATGCCTTGGTGATTTTCTTTTGGGATCTATCCTATACAGGGTTTGTTGAGCTCCTCGGATGTCCAACTTTTGATTTTTCATAATATTAGGGAAGTTTTCTGTCAGCAACTCTTTAATGATCTCTGTGTTGTCTCTTTTCTCCCCTTCTCATACACCCCGATCTCTCATACACTTTTGCTTTGGATTGCATCCCACACAATTCTCAGGGTTTCTTCATTTTTCTTCATTCCATTTCATGATTTTTCCTCAAAGAGAGTTGTATACAATTGTTTGTGTTCAGTTTCTCTGATCTTCTATCATTTCAAACCTGCTCCTCAGCCCTTCTATGACACTGTCCATTTCAGAAATCGTGTTTATCTTTCAGATTTCTAATTGTTGTTTTTGTATGATTTCTAGTTGTGAATTTATTTTGGCATTTTGTTTCTGTATCATTTTTCTCAATTGTTCCTCTTTTTTATTGTATTTTCCATGAGTTTGTGAGTTTTTCCATGAATTTGCCTATTTTTTCCTCATATTTGTATGGTTTTAACTTCAACTCTTGGCTATTTCTGAATATTAGAGATTTGAATTCTATCAAGTAGTTCTAGTGCCTTTTCACCTTTTCTTCTACTTCAAAGTCATCTGCTGTTTTATTTTAGATGCCTACTGGAAAAATCCTATCCTTTTTTTTATGTTTAGATATTGTCTGCTGCCTTCAGCACAATCAGTTGTTATTTTCTCTGCATATTGCTTGTAAATCTGTTTCTTTTTTGTTTTATTTGGTTGCAAGCAGGCGGGCTGTATGTTCTTTGTTGTTTGCTCCTCTGTGGGCACAATACTTTTTACCTTCTTTTCCAATGGGCAGGGCCAGTAGCTCAGGTATGGTGCAGCAGGGTAGGTCCAGTGGTTGTTCTGTCTCCTGCTTGGAGATCCATGAAGTTGCTTTCCTGTATTCCCTGGCTGCCCATTTCCAATGTTGGTAGGGCAAATCCAAGAGGCATGGACTTGCACTTCCTGTACAGCTGAGCTACCACTCCCAGCAAGGAAGTGGTGGTGGTACAACAAGGGGAAGAAGGATAGGTTGTGGGAAAGCATATATCAATGTTTACTGGGTGCTCTGTCTCCTGCTGGTAGCTCCTTGAAGCTTCTTTACCATGCTCTCTGTCTGCTGATCTCCAACAGGAGTCCAAGATGGCAAATCTGGTGTTCTGATGAGTTCTTTATCTCTTCATTTGACTCTCAGAGTTCCAGGACTGACATTTGTCTCTGTTTCATGTAGTTATTTGGGTCTTTGCAGTGGAGGGACAGTGTTGGGCTTCTGTCTATAGTGCCTTGTTGGCCCCGCTTCTTCAAATTTTTCTGTCGTGATGATGTCCTATTTATCATCACAGGATGTCGTCTGATGATTTTCTTTCTAAGGGATTCCCTTTAATATTTCTCATACAGCTGTTCTAGTGATGACAAATTCTCTAATTTCTGTTTGTCTTGAATGTCTTAATTTTGCCCTCATTTTTGAAAGACAATCTTGATGGATATATGATTCTCTCTTGGCAGTTGTTTCTTTTTATCTTTTTTGTATGGTGTCCTATTGCCTTCTTGATTACATGGTTTCTGATGAGAAATTGGTGCTTAGTCTTATTTAAAAAAAAAAAAGGGCCCTTTATACTTGATATTTATACTTGATATTTAGCTCTTCTTGAGCTGCTTTCAAAATTCTTTATCTTTGGTTTTGAAAAGATTTCTTATGGTATGCCTTGCTGAATTTCTTTTGAAGTCTATCCTGTATGCCATCTGTTGAGCTGCTTGGATAGAAATTGTCTCATCTCTTATGATATTTGAGAAATTTTCGGCAATCAAATCTTCAAAAATTCTGTACACTTTTTTTCTTTAATTTTACCTTTTTTGGGATTTATAATATGTGCATATTATTTTTCTTGATGCTATTCCACATAGACAGTAATCATTAAGATTATTTTTCTTCCATCAATTTTTCTTGGACCTCAAACAATTTAGCATCAAAGGATTTGCTCTCTGTTTTGATGATTCTTTCTTCCATTATTTCAACTCCACTTCTGTGTGCTTCCAAAGGTAGTTTATTTCTGATATCATATTGTTAAGCTTCTGAATTTCTACTTATTGCTTTTGTATGTCTTTCATTTCTCTATTAAATTTGTCATTTTGATCTTGTGTAGTTTTCTTGAATTCTTCTAGTTTTTGTGTGTGTGTGTGTTCTCCTTGATCACTTTGAGGAACATAAAATACCAGTCTTTTGAATTCTTTGTCAGGTATTTCTATTCTCAGATCTTCCTCATTATGTTTTTCCATCCTTTTACTTTGCTCATTTGCTTGAGCCATCATTTCCTGTTTATTCATATTATTTGAAATTGACTGCTTTCATCAATGCATTGTTGTTTTTATTGTAGTTACTTGCCTTTGACTAGGTTCCAACTCACAGAAACCCTATACACAACAGAATGAAACAGTATCTGGTCATGCAGCATCCTTACACTCACTGCTATGTTTAAGGCCATCATTGCAGTCACTGTGTCAACTCACCTTGTTGAGATCCTTCCTTTTTTTTTATCTGACTCTGTAGTTTACCAAGCATAAAGTTCTTCTCCAGAAACTGGCCCATCCTGATAACATGTCCAATTATGTGAAATGAAATCACCCCATCCTTACTTCTAAGGAGCATTCTGGCTGCACTTCATCCAAGACAAATGACTTTGTGCTTCTTGCCCAGACCCAGTGCTGTCGAGCAGTCCATAGTATATTCAATATTTTTTGCTAACACCGTAATTCAACTCATAGCGGCCCTATAGGATAAGAATAGGTATGGTGAAAGAATACAACCCTGACCCACACCTTTCCTGACTTTAAACCAATCAGTATCCCCTTGTTCTGTCCAAACAACTGCCTCTTGATCTACGTAAAGTTTCCTCATGAGCACAGTTGGCCAACTGACAGGAAGAGATCCATATTTATGCCTATTCTCAAGAAAGGTGATCCAACCGAATGTGGAAATTATAGAACAATATCATTAATATCACACGCAACCAAAAATTTTCTGAAGATCATTCAAAAGTGGCTGCAGCAGTATATTGACAGGGAACTGCCCGAAATTCAGGCTGGTTTCAGAAGAGGACGTGGAACCAGGGATATCATTGCTGATGTCAGATGGATCCTGGCTGAAAGCAGAGGATGCCAGAAGATGTTTACTTTTGTTTTATTCACTATGCAAAGACATTCGACTGTGTGAATCATAAAAAAATAATGGATAACATTGCGAAGAATGGGAATTCCATAACAATTGTGTTCATGAGAACTTGTACATAGATCAAGAGGAAGTTGTTCTAACATTACAAGGGGATACTGAGTGCTTTAAAGTCAGGAAAGGTATACATCAGGGTTCCACCCTTTCACCATACCTATTCAATCTGTAGGCTGAGCAAATCATCTGAGAAGCCGAACTGTATCAAGAACAGGGCATCACGATTGGAGGAAGACTTATTAACAACCTACATTATGCAGATGACAAAACCTTGGTTGCTGAAAATGAAAAGGACTTGAAACACTTGCTAATGTAGATCAAAGACCACAGCCTTCAGTGTCGATTACACTTCGATGTAAAGAAAATAAAAATCTTCACAACTGGACCATTGAGGAATATCATGATAAATGAAGAAAAGATTGAAGTTGTCAAGGATTTCATTTGACTTGGATCCACAATCAACACCCATGGAAGCAGCAGTCAAGACACGTATTGGGTAAATCTGCTGGAAAAGACCTCTTAAAAGTGTTGAAAAGGAAAGAAGGAAAGATGTTACTTTGAAGACTAAGGTTCACCTGGTCCAAGCCATGGTATTTTCAATTGCATCATATCCATGTGAAAGCTGGACAATGAATAAGGAAGACTGAAGAAAAATTGATGCCTTTGAAGTGTGGAGTTGGTGAAGAATATGACTATACCACAGACTGCCAAAAGAACGAACAAATCTGTATCGGAAGAAGTACAACCAGAATGCTTCTTAGAAGTAAGGATGCTGAGACTGCGTCTTACTTTCTTTGGACATGTTGTCAGGAGGGATCATTCCCTGGAGAAGGACATGTTTGGCAGAGCACAGAGTCGGTGGAAAAGAGGAAGGCCCTCAACAAGGTGGATTGACATAGTGGCTGCAACAATAGTTCAATCATAAGAACGGTTGTAAAGATGGCACAGTACCTGGCAGTGTTTGGTTCTATTATGCATAGTATCACTATGAGTAAGAACCAACTTGATGGCACCTAAGAACAACAACGACAAGTTTCTTTACTCTTTTGTTGAAGTATTTTGATGAGCATAAGCATTGCATTTTTAGGAGTTCCCAGTTATCTAGTTTCTCTTCTATGGTTTGTACACTACTAGTTATGGTTTCTATACAATTTATGCCATGCATTTTTGTTGTTGTTGGATGCCATAGAGTCACTTCCATCTCATACCGACAGTGTGTACCACAGAACAAAACACTGCCCAGTCCTTCGGCTTGCTCACAATCACTTATGCTTAAGACCATTGTTGCAGCTACTGTATCAATCCATCTCTTTGAGGGTATTCCTCTTTTTCACTGACCCTGTACTCTGCCAAGGATGGTGTCTCTCTCCAGGGACTGATCTCACCTGATAACATGTCCAAAATATATAAGACAAGGCCTCGCCATTCTTGCTTCTAAGGAACAAATCTGGTTGTATTTCTTTGAATACAGATTTTTTCCTTCTTCTGGCTGTCCAGATACTCTTTGCTAACACCATAAATCAAAGGCTTTAATTCTTCTTCCGTCTTCCTTATTCATTGTCCAGCTTTCCCATGTGTAAGACGCGACTTAAAACACCAAGGCTTGGGTCAGGCGCACATTAGTCTTCAAGGTGACTTTTCTGCTTTTCAACACTTTAAAGACGTCTTTTCCAGCAAAATGCATCTCTTGAGTCCTTGGCTGCTGTTCCCATGGATGTTGATTGTGGATACAAGTCAAATGAAATCCTTGACAACTTCAGTCTTTTCTCCCTTTATCATGATGTTGTTTATTGGTGAAGTTCTGAGATTTTTGATTTTCTTTATGTTGAGGTACAATCCATACTGAAGGCTGTGGTGTTTTATCTTCTTCAGTAAGTGGGTCAAGTCCTCTTTACTTCCAGCAAACAAGGTTGTGTCATCTGTATAACCAGGTTGTTAAAGAGTCTTCCTCCAATCCTGATGCAGCATTCTCCTTCATACGGTCCAGCCTCTCAGATTACCTGGTCAGCGTAAACATTGAACAGGTATGGCAAAAGGGTACAACCCTGACAAACACATTTACTGACTTTATACCACACAGTACCCCCTTGTTCTGTTCGAACAACTGCCTCTTGATCTATGTACAGATTCCTTGTGGGCAAAATTAAGTGTTCTGGAATTTCCATTCTTCGCAATGTTATCCATAATTTGTTATGTTCCACACAGTCAAATGCCTTTGCATTGTCAATAAAACACAGGTTAACATCTTTCTGGTATTCTCTGCATTCAACCAGGATCTATCTGATATCAGTAATAATATCCCTGATTCCAGGTCCTCTTCTGAATCCAACCTAAATTTGTGGATGTTCCCTGTCAATGTACAGCTGCACCCATTTTTAAAAGATCTTCAGCAAAATTTTACTTTCATGTGATATGGATGAGATTGTTCAATAATTTTTGCATTTCGTTGGATCATCTTTCTTGGGAAAAGGTATAAATATGGATCTCTTCCAGTCAGTTGACCAGGTAGCTGTCTTCCAAATCTCCTGGCATAGACAAATGAGCACTTCCAGAGTTACATCTGTTTGTTGAAACATCTCAATTGATATTCTGTCAGTTCCTGGAGCTTTGTTTTTCTCTGGTGCCTTCAGTGCAGCTTGGACTTCTTCCTTCAGTACCATTGGTTCCTGATCATATGCTACCTCTTGAAATGGTTGAACATTGATCAATTGTTTTAAAATCTTCTGTTCACTTCTTTTACTTCATCATTTCTTTCTTTTGCTTTAACTACTCGACATTCAAGAGCATGTTGCAGAATTTCTTCTGACATCCAGTTAGGTCTCTTCTTTTTCCTGTCTTTTCAATGACCTCTTGCTTTCTTCATGTATGATGTCTTTGATGTCATTCCACTACTCCTCTATTCTTTGGTCATCAGTATTCAACACATCAAATCTATTCTTGAGATGGTCCTAAGTTCAGGTGTTACATACCGAAGGTCGTGTTTTGGCTCTCGTGGATTTGTTCTAATTTTCTTCAGTTTCAAATTGAAATTGTGTATGAGCAATTGATGATCTCTTCTGAAGTCAGTTCCTGGCCTTGTTCCGACTGATGATATTGAGCTCTTCCGTCATTTCTTTCCACAGATGTAGTCAATTTGATTTCTGTGTATTCCATCTGGTAAGGTCCATGTGTACAAGTAACTGTTTATTTTGTTGAAAAATGTATTTGCAATGAAGTAGTCCTTAGTCAGGCAAAATACTACTGTGTGATCTCAGGCATCGTTTCTATCACCAAGGCCTTATTTTCCAACTACGGATCCTTCTTTTTTTTCCAACTTTTGCATTCCAATCACCAGTAATTTATCAATACACCCTTATTGTATGTTTGATCAATTCCAGGTTCCAGAAGTTGGTAAAAATTTTCAGTTTCTTCATTTTTGGCATTGGTGGTTCGTGCGTAAATTTGAATAATAGTCATATTAACTGCTCTTCCTCGTAGGCTTGTGGATATTATCATATAACTGACAGCATTATACTTTGGCATAGATCTTGAAATGTTCTTTTTGATGATGAATGCAACACCATTCCTCTTCAAGTTTTCATTCCCAGCACAGTAGACTATATGATTGTCCAATTCAAAATGACCAATAACAGTCCATTTCAGCTCACTAATATGGGTATCCATATTTTTGTGTTCCATTTCATTTTTGATTATTTACAATTTTTCTAGATTCAGACTTCATATATTCCCAGTCTGATTATTCCTGAATGTTTTCAACTGTTTCTTCTCAAGTTGACTATTGCCACATCAGCAAATGAAGGTCCCAAAAGCTTGACTCCATACAACTCAATAAAGTAGACTCTACACTGAGGAGGCATCTCTTCCCCAGTTGCATTTTGAATGCCTTCCAACCTGGAGGGCTCATATTCTGGCACTGTATCAGACAATGTTCCTCAAGCTATTCATAAGGGTTTAACTGTCTAATTCTTTTCAGAAGTAGTCTGTTGGGTCCTACTTCCTAGTCTGCCTTAGTCTGAAAGCTCCGTTGAAACCTATCTGCCATGGGTGACTCTGTTGGTAATTGTATACAGGTGGCATAGCTTCCAGTATCGCAGCAACATGCAAGACTCACAGTAGGACAAACTGACAGACATGTGGGGGATCATACGTATAAGGGCCCCTAAAGATCTAAATACAAAATCTAAAAAATAAAGATAATGGAAGAAAAAATAGGGACAAATTTAGAGGCCCTTAATGCCATGTTAGGGCCCCAAAATTTGTCTGTATTTTTCCTTTCATGATCTTTATCTTTTTAGATTTTGTATTTAGGTCTTTGATCCATTTTAAGTTAGTTTTTGTTTATGGTGTGAGGTATGGTCCCTGTTTCATTTTTTTACACATGGAGATTCATTTATGCCAGCATCTTTTGTTAAGGAGACTGTCTTTTCCCCAGTAACAGACTTTGAGCCTTTCTCAAATATCAGCTGCTAATAGATGGATGGATTTAGTTCTGGGGTCTCAGTTCTCTTCTATTGGTCTGTCCGTTGTTGAACCAGTATCAGGCTGTTTTCACTATGATGGCTGTATAATAGCTTCAAAATTCAGGTAGTGTGAGGCCATCTACTTTGCTCTTCTTCTTCAGTAATGTTTTACTTATCTAAGGCTTCTTCCCTTTCCATATAAAGTTAGTGATTTTTTATTCATCTTGTTAAAATTGTTGAAATTAGATCAGGATTGCATTGTATCTATAGAATGATTTGGGTAGAACTGACATTTTTACAATGTTGAGTGCTTCTATCCAGGAACATGGTATGTTTATCGGCTTACTTGGGTCTCTTTTGGTTTCTTTCAGTAGTGTTTTGTAATTTTCTTTGTACAGGTCTTTAACATCCTTGCTTAGATTTATTCCTAAATATTTTTCTGGGGGCTATTGTCAATGGCGTTGATTTGATTATTTCCTTTATGAAGTACCCTTTGTTGGTGTAGAGGAATCCAACTAATTTTTGTGTGTTAATTCTGTATCCTGCTAATTTGCTGAAATCTTCTATTTGTTCCAGTAGCTTTATTTTGAATTCTTTAGGGCTTTCTGGGCATGAGATCATTCACCTGTAAATAAGGATAGTTTTACCTCTTCCTTACCAAATTGGATGCCCTTTAGTAATTTTTCTTGCCTTACTGCTCTAACTAAGATCTCCAGCACAATACTAGACAAAGGTGGAGATAAAGGGCATCCTGGTCCATTTGCCATTCTCAGAGAAAATGTTTCAATCTCTCTCCATTAAGAATGATGTTGTCTGTTGGTTTTGGATGAATGCCCATAATTATCTCAAGGAATTTCCCTTCTATTCTTATTTTGCTATGAGTATTTATCAGGAATGGATGTTGGAGTTTGTCAAATGCCTTTTATGGGCAGGTTGATAAGATCATGCAGTGCTTTTCTTTTGTTTAATTTATGTGCTTCATTACACTGATTGGTTTTCTAATGTTGAACCATCCCTGCATAGCTGCTATGAATCCCACTTCATCATGATGTATTATTTTTTGATATGCTGTTGAATTCTATTGGTTAGAATTTTGTGGAGGATTTTTGCGTCTATGTTCAAGAGCATATTGGTCTGCAGTTCTCTTTTTTTCATATTGTTTTTCCCATGCTTTTGCATCAGGGTTATGCTGCTTTCATGGAATGAGTTTAGGAGTGTTCCTTTTTTTTTTTCTATGCGCTGAAATTGCTTTGGTAGTATTGGAGTTAGTTCTTCTCTGAAAATTTGGTTGAATTCTCCAGTGAAGCTGTCTCGGCCAGGGATTTTATTGTTGAAATTTTCTTTTTTTTTTCCTTTATTACCTCTTCAGTTTCTTCTTTTGTTATTAGTTAGTTTGTTTGTTTTTTACCTCAGTTTGTGTTACCTCGTGTAGGTAATATGTTTCTAAAATGTTTTTCCATTTCCACTAGGTTTTCAATTCTTTTTAGAGTACAGTTTTTCATCATATCCTGTTATGATCCTTTTTATTTCAGTTGGGCCTGTTTTGATATGGCTCATCTTATTTCTTATTCAGGTTGTTTCCTCTCCTGTTTTTCTTTTGTTGGTTTGGCCAGTAGTTTGTCGATCTTTTCAAGAAATGAATTTTTGATCTTGTCAATTCTTTCTATTGTTTTCCTGTTCTCTATTTCATTTATTTCTGTTCTAATTCTTACTATGTCATTTCTTCTGGTTTCTGAGGGCTGCTTTTGCTGTTCTCTTTCTATTTGTTTGAATTGTAGGGTTAATGTTTTGATTTTGGTACTTTCTTCTTTATTGATATGTTTATTGCTATAAATTGAGCTCTAAACACTGATCTGCTGTGTCCCAAAAGTTTTGGTAAGATGTATTCTAATTCTTATTTGATTCTATGAATTTTTTGTTGCATCCTTAATTTCTTTTATAATCCACTAGTTTTCAAACAAGGTGTTGCTCAGTTTCCATTATTTAATTTTTTTTTCCTTGATGTTTCTGTTATTGATTTCTACTTTTATGGCATTATTATCAGAGAGACTGCTTTGAATTATTTTGAAGGTTAGAATTTTTCTAAGGCTTGCTTTGTGGCCTAAAATGTGATCTGTTCTGGAGAATGTTCCATGTGCATTGGAAAAGAATGTATGCTTTTCTGCTGCTGGCTGGACTGTTGTGTATATGTTTATGAGGTCAAAGTTGGTTAATTATGGCATTTAGACCTTTGATATCTTTATTGAGTTTCTTTCTAGATGTTCTGGCTTTTACTGAAAGTGGCGTGTTGAAGCTTCCTACTATTTTTGTGGATGCGTATATTTCTCTTTTCACTGCTATTAGCATTTGTATCATGTATTTTGGAGCCCCGTCTCTGGGTGCATGTATGTGGTTATGTCCTTCTGGTCTATGGACCACTTAATCATTATATAGTGTCCTTCCTTAGTATTTATGGTAGCTCTTGCTTTAAAGTCTATTTTATTGAATATTACTACTGCCCCTCCTGTTCTTTTTTGGATGCTGACACCCATGGAAGCAGCAGTCCAGAAATCAAATGATGCATTGCACTGGGCAATCCTGCTGTAAGAGATCTTAGAGTGTTGAAAAGCAAAGAAGTCTCCTTGAAGGCTAAGGTGTGCCTGACTCAAGCCACGATGTTTTTAATCGCCTTATATGCATGCAATAGCTGTATTATGACTATTGTTGTTATAGTTAGGTGCTGTCGAGTAGGCTTCGACTCATAGCGACCCTATGCACAACAGAACAAAACACTGCCCTGTCCTAAGCCATCCTTATAATCGTTGTTATGCTTGAGTTCACTGTTGCAGCTACTGTGTCAATCCACCTCATTGAAGGTCTTCCTCTTTTCCGCTGACCCTGTATTCTGCCAAGCATGATGTCCTCCAGCGACTGATCCCTCCTGACAACATGTCCGAAGTATGTAAGACGCAGTCTCTACATCCTTGCTTCTAAGGAGCATTCTTGTTGTACTTCTTCTAAGACAGATTTGTTTGTTCTTTTGGCAGCCCATGGTATATTCAATATTCTTTGCCAACACCACAATTCAAAGGCATCAATTCTTCTTTGATCTTCCTTATTCATTGCCCAGCTTTCACATGCATATGATGTGATTGAAAATACCATGGCTTGGGTCAGGCGCACCTTAGTCTTCAAGGTGATATCTTTGCTTTTCAACACTTTAAAGAGGTCGTTTGTGGCAGATTTACTCAATGCAATGCGTCTTTTGATTTCTTGACTGCTGCTTCCATGGCTGTTGATTGCTGATCCAAGTAAAATGAAATCCTTCACCACTTCAATCTTTTCTCCTTCATCATGATGTTGCTTACTGGTCCAATTGTGATGATTTTTGTTTTCTTTGTGTTGAGAGGCAATCCATACTGAAGGCTGTGGTCTTTGATCTTCATTAGCAAGTGCTTCAAGTCCTCTTCACTTTCAGCAAGCAAGGTTGTGTCATCTGCATAATGTAGGTTATTAATGAGTCTTCCTCCAATCTTGATGCCCCATTCCTCTTCATGTAGTCTAGCTTCTCATAGTATTTGCTCAGCATACAGATTGAATAGGTATGGTAAAAGAATACAACCCTGATGCACACCTTCCCTAACTTTAAACCAATCAGTATCCCCTTGTTCTGTCCAAACAATTGCCTCTTGATCTATGTCAAGGTTCCTCATGAGAACAGTTAAGTGTTCTGGAATTCCCATTCTTCACAAAGTTATCCTTAATTTGTTATGATCCACACAGTCAAATGCCTTTTCATAGTCAATAAAACACAAGTAAACATTCTTCTGGTATTCTCTGCTTTCAACCAGGATCCGTCTGACATCAGTAATGATAACTCTGGTTTCACGTCTTCTTCTGAAACCAGGCTGAATTTCTGGCAGTTCCCTGTCGATATACTGCTGCAGACATTTCTGAATATTCTTCAGGAAAGTTTTGCTTGTGTTTGATATTAATGATATTGTTCTATAATTTCCACATTCTGTTGGATCACCTTTTTTGGGAATAGGCAAAAATATGGATCTCTTCCAGTCAGTTGGCCAGGAAGCTGTCTTCCTTATTTCTTGGCATAGACGAATGAGCACCTCTAGCCCTGCATCTGTTTGTTGAAACATCTCAATTGATATTCCATCAATTTCAGTCACATCATATGCATGTGAAAGCTGGACAATCAGTAAGGAAGACTGAAGAAGAATTGATGCCTTTGAATTGTGGTGTTGGTGAAGAATATTGAATATACCATGGACTGCCAAAAGAAGGAAAAAATCTGTCTTAGAAGAAGTACAGCCAGAATGCTCCTTAGAGGCAAGGATGGCGAGGCTGTGTATTACATAATTTGGACATGTTCTCAGGAGGGATCAGTACCTAGAGAAGTACATCATGCTTGGCAGAGTACAGGGTCAGAGGAAAAGAGGAAGACCCTCAACAAGGTGGATTGACACAGTGGCTGCAACAATGAGCTCAAGCATAGCAACGATTGTCAGGATGGCTCAGGACCAGTCAGTTGTGCATGCACGTTCTGTTGTGCATGTGGTTGGTATAAGTCTGAACCAACTTGACAGCTCCTAACAACATCAGCATACTTGAAATGCTCTTCACATGTAAATTGAAAATCCCAATTTATAAATATGAGCTACACCGAAGAGACAAATAAGGCATACTTTACTTTTTTTTCAAACAATGTAAAATATCCATGTATTGTACAATTCAGACTAGACAAGATTTGCTGCAGAGATGACGTGGAACACACTTGGCCTCTTATTAAACTATCCATGATCCTTTGTTCTCATTTTTTGGTTTGCTTCATCAAAGTACAATCTCTGCCCTCAAGAAGTTTCATGATAAATTGAAGTTATTGTATATGGAGGAGTTTAGAACCATTTCCTCTTGTTTGTTTCTTGTATTTTAGGGTGTGAGGTACAGGGATTTTGTGTGTGTGGTGTGTGTGCCTGTGTGTCTACCTCACTAATTTTTAGGTTAAGAACAACACACAATTAACCAAATATTTTGCAGGTGAAGCCTACAGGTGATATGACATGATGAGAGCTTATGGTTGAACATGGGGATGTTTGAATTTCAGGGGTGATACAGTATCTGGTGTTGACAAGTCCATGGAGTGAGCAGCCAACGTAGAGTGCCGAAAAAATTCATCAGAGAGGATGTCGTTTAAAAATCACTAAGATTAGAAAAAAGCTTTTGGAGCTAAATATGATAAAGTAAGAAGGATTTTCAAACTTAACTCTTTCTACAAACCTAATTCTCTTTTGCAACATAACCTAACGTATTCATGGGTTCTGGGGATTGAGATGTGGACACTTCTGGAGATCATTATTCTGATTTGCACAGTTTCTTAGTATGTGTAGGGCCTGTCCAGAGTGATCAGCTAGGCAGGGTCCTTTCCACACCTGCAGATATGGTAATCCCCATCATTTTTATACCTTTCACTTTATTGCCAGGCTCAACAACAAGACTGCTCTCAAATCTATCTTATTACTTGCCAGCATATATCCAGAAAAGACAGTGAAGGAGAAGGATGTAGTTAACATGAGCCAGTTGACCCTTTGGACTTCAGGTTTATTATTTCTAGAATGCAGGGATAGAATTAGACATTTAATTTTCAAGGATACACTGAGAATAAGATGTGATAAGAGTTCTGATTACTCCCCTTGAGAGTTTTAAATATCATTGCTTCTGAGAACTAAAAATTAAAGACTGCCCAATGTCTGCATGATTTCTACTTTCTTCTCATTCATTGTGCAAAGTAGTTGAGGGAGAAATTCTGCCAATTTTAGAGCATAGATGACATCAATTTTAAGTAATGTTTTAATAATCTTCTGATTGATAAGGAAGAATTTGAAAAACTTATACACAAGAGCCTGAGTCTTTTAGTATTATGATTCTTTTTTTTTTTTTTAGAATGATACTTAATTGTTGTGCTTGGATATACAGATTCTTGGCCCAGTTCACCAACCTTTCCCCGTGAAACTTCAGTTAAAAAAAGGACATACCAGTCTTAGAGGAGATACAATCATAATGCTCCTTAGAATAAAGGATGCTGGGAATTCCACAGCACTGAATTGCCCCACTCATAGCATTTGCCACATTCTTGAGAGCAAGTACCTTTTTCCCACTCCTAGATCCCACAGATCCTGAAAGCTGTGTTCTTCAGTGTTTGCTCTGAGGAAGCGTACAGTATAAGAGAGGCTTAAGCAAGGTTTGTTGAATGAAATATTTATTCTCAATGGTATTTTGGGTAAAGCTGGTAGTACTTGAGGCACTTAATACTAGCTGCTGGTATTGAGTGCAGGTTACAGGTAGTATTCAACAGTCTATCAATGCTGTCCAATGTGCAAAGGAAATGATAGTATCCGTTAGGGTTTGGCCAAGCCCGTGACTTATTACATTAAACAGTTTTCACTTTAAGACCAAAAGAAAGGACAGGTTTCTTCATTTCTATATCAGAGAACATTGTCCTTATTTTATGAAACACTTTCTGTGCACAAATCACAATGAAACTACCACCAGTCAAAGATGTTTCCTCCTCAAAGCTTTGTTCTTTCAGCCCAGAATATTTGCCCCCTAGGTCTTTCAATCTGGCTTCTCATCATTGAGGTTCAGGCCAAAGGTCTCTTTTATAGACATTCATCACCCCATTTAGACAGTTCCAGAACCTTGCCCAGTGTGTGACACATTATACTTGCTTTTAAATATATTGTTTAATTAATTCACAGCTATGTGTAGGAGAAAGAAAAGGTTCCCATGACTTGGATGGCCAAAGCAAAATGCCAATCTTTCCAAACTGTCTGTGTTCTGGAGTGTAATCTGCCCTCAGTGTCCACTCTCCCACCTGCTATCTCCATCCAGAGACTGCATTTTTGCTTGTTTTCCTACCAGCTCTATACAGACCTGGCTACACAATTTTCAGAGCCCAGTGAAAATGAAAATGAAAATGTGGGCCTCCTTGTTCAAAAAGAAATAGGAAAATTTTTCCTTCCTTCTTTGGTCCCTCTTGACCTATTATGATGATTTTTTAATTTGCAATTTAATGTTATGACCCCTTGCCATGGGGATACTTTGGGGGTGAGCACAGACACCTGTAAAACCCCAGGATGCATGTTTTGATCAGGTTGGTGGAGAGGGATCAAAAACGAACCAATTCTGGACAGGTGTTGAGCTAGTGGGAGACTGAATGCACCTAATTCGTGCCTCAGAGCTACCATCAGAATCCACACAAATTCAAAGATAAAATTATTAAGAATTTTAAGACTGTAACGGATGGCAGGACATTAAACGCCAAGCACCGGGGCATCCCTTTGGAGCATGGTGCCCTGAGGAGCTACAATGGTCTCTTACTGAGGAAGCTGGCCCTATCTCTAGGTGTAATACAGTTATCAACGTTTCCCTCTATTCTTTTCTCTTCTCTTCTTCTTGAGGGTAACTGTACATTTTATTCCATGTTAATGGTGATGTAGTATATATGAAAATTACTTTTGATGTTATCAGGTTTTGCAGTCATACAAGTCATATTCTTGACACCAAGAAGCTTGTAGTCTGGTATGGGAAGCCTCCAGACTCCCAGAACTTCAGAATGTGGTGCTCAAAGAGAAAGCTTTCAGAGGGCTAGATTTCTGTACGCCAGGTGATGCAGCTATTCCCTGTTGTCTCAATAACATGATCCTTTCTGTGATGAAAGCAGCTGTTTGAAATCCCGGGTACATGTATTGTGCTTGGTCCAAGTTTACAGACCCATTGTAAAAAATTGTCCGTTTTATATTCCTATCACTGAGAATTTACATTTTATTTGTCTTATTTTGTGCAGTTATCTAAATCGCAAATTAAAAAAAAGAAAAGATTCTTTTCAATAGGACTCTTTACTGTATGTGTGAATATCTGCATTACTTTCCGTCTGTAATAAATCTCTCACTAATTCACCTTAGAGGGTGAAGTCAAGACTACTTCCTTCCCATGGACCTTCCACTAGAGAGGCAAATCAGGCATCTTTTGCTCTTTTCCCTGGACCTATTCTTTTCTCCTTTTTCATGCTCAGGAAATTTCTCATATGTAAGTAGGGGAGGGGGGATTGCAGAGTTTGCTCCCCATGGTAAGAACTAAAAATGCAAGATACTTCCCTCCCCTCCTGCCCAAGCATCAAGGGCTGAGGACATAGTCACCACTAAGAGAAACTGATCTCTGCTTTTCAGATTGTGAATTTGGAAACAATAATGAAATACTCGGAGGCAGTAGCTCTTTCTAAAGCAGGAAATAACAGTATGGGCAGCAGAGGTAGAGAGGTCAGGGGTAAGTTCCTGTGTGTTGTAGCCTCTCAGAGCTGACTTTTGCTTCTGGCTGTTTATTCTTGTTATTTCTTTACCTTTGCCAAGCCCCATTTTCCAGGCTTCTTAGCTATATTGTGAGCTCCTTAACATTTATATATATAAATTAAAAGATTTTATTTTTACAACAGTGTTAGATTTACAGAAAAATGGAGCAGAAATACTGAGAGTTTCCATATATCCCCATGCGCACTCCCATGCACAAGTTTCCTGGTTCTTAACATTCTCCATTTCTGTGTGGTACATTTGTTATGATTGATGAACCAATATTGATACAATTATTTTTCAATAAATTGCATAGTTAAAGCTAGGGTTTGTTATTTGTGGTGTACATTTTATGGATTTTGACAAATGCATAATATCACGTATCTACCATTTTTTTTTTTACCGTTACATAATATATATTTTTTACCATTTCAGTATCATACAGAATAGTTCCACTGCCCTAAAAATCCCCTATGCTCCATCTATTCTTCCCACGTTTTCTTCCTGGATCCCCTAGCAACCACTGTCCTTTTTACTGTCACCATACATTTTTCTTTTCCAGAATTCCATATAATTTGAATCATAGAGTATATAGCTCCTGCAAACTGTCTCCTTTCACTTAGAATTGTGTATCTAAGGACACTACATGCCTTTTTGTAGCTTGATAGCTCATTTCTTTTTATTTATGGAGTAATATTCCATTATGTGGCCATACCACAGTTTGTTTATCCATTCATGTAAGGGTTTTTATGTGGACATAAAATTCCATTTATTTGGGTGAATACCCAGGAGCCTGATTATTGGATGGTATGATAAGCCTGTGTTTAGCTTTATAAGAAACTGCCAGACTGACTTCCAAAGTGCCTCGAATATTTTTGCATACCTAACAACAGTGAATGAGAATTTCAATTGCTTCACATCCTTGCCAGCATTTAGTGCAGTCAGTGTTTTTGATTTTTGCCATTTTAATAGGTGTACACTTTTATCTCATTGTTGTTTTACTTTGTCATTCCCTAATGATAGATGATGATGAGCATTTCTCATATTCTTATGTGCATTCAGTATATCTTCTTTGGTGAGGTATCTGTTTCAATAATTTGTCTATTTTTAAATTGTATTGTTTTCTAATTGCTGGGTTTAAGAGTTCTTTATATATATATATTTTTGGTGGGTTATGTATCTTGAATACATGTTCATTATCACATATGTATTACGCAAATATGTTCTCCCAGTCCATGGTTTGTCTTTTCATTTTCTTAAGAAGTTTTCTTTTAATTCCTTTAATATTTTCAGTAAATTTGGGTGTGATATCATTGGCCGAGAGGTTGTTATCTTACTTAGCTCCTCAACTTCAAGCCAAGGATCATCCTGCATTTATGCCTATTTTCTTAATCTGAAGGATCCTGATAGTGCAGTAGTTAAAAGCTTGGCTAATAACTGAAAGTTCCACAGTTCAAACCCCCTAGATGCTCTAAGAAAGAAAGATGTAGCACTCTTTTATTGTAAATATTACAGCCTTGGAAAACCAGTGGCAGTTTTACTCTGTAATATATGGCCAGTATGAGTTGGAATCCACCTCACAGCAATGACTCATTTGTGTTTTTTTTTTTTATTTGGCCTTGATGTGGTGAGGTTTCAAAAAGGAAGTTCTAGGAAGCAGGGCTGAGATGGCAGAATAGACAGGTGCTTCCAGCTAGCTATCTTACAACAAAGACCCAAAACAACAAGTGAAATGAACGTATTTATGATAATCTAGGAGCCCTGAACATCAAATGCAAAGTTAGAAAATGAACCGAGGTGCAGGGGGAGGAAGAGACGGTTCAGAAGCAGAGAGGAATCACCATACCTGAATTCTCAGGAGCTGTCAGGTGCCATTCCCAGGAGCAGTGTCGGTGGCAGGGTAGTGGTAGCATTTGCCACCATTTCCTCAAGGAGAAGCAGCCAGCCACACAGCCTACTCACAACTCCAGAAGCAGAAAAGAACAGAGCTCTAGGCAAAAGCTAAGTATTTATGTATATTTGACAGCCCCCCTGCCCCCAAACAGGCTTCAGTGGCTGTTGCTTTCCCTGGTTATGAGATAGGCCCTGTTGAGCACCTAGAGCCATCCTCCCGTCCTTGGAGAAGGAATAAATTCACAATTTGGGGAAAGAAAATTTGCCAGCTGCACTAACTGGGGGAGCAAAGGACAGAAGCACCTCCTATCCAGGCAAAAATGGTTTGTGGTCCTTGAGTACCTTTCCCCCCTGCATAGACCTGTGTGGGCCTATTTCAGGAGAATAGGCCCTTGTTGACAGACTACAACTGCTTCAGCTGTGTGGTGGAGAGGTGCGTATTTGATATTTGACTCTGCTTTGCCTATTAAACAGGGTCCTCACCTACCCACATCAGAGGCCTAAGGACTGGTAGCTCCACTCAGGTCACCCAGCCACCTGTGACAGGGTTCCAAGGATAACTAGTACCTCCCAGGCCTTACAACCAGAAACACTGGATGCTCACGATCTGTCTGTAGAACCCACTCACCTGTACGCTCTAGGGAAGATGGGTACACTTTCCTCAGAGACACGTGGGTGATGATTCTTATACTCCTGCCCTGTTCAGAGCATGACTCCCTCCCCCAACCAGATTCCAGAACCTACACCAATCACTACTGCCCATCTAAGACTCTAGGACAGAGACTGTACCACATACACTTGATGATCAGCTACCTGGACACCTGAGCTAAATTTGTACAAGAAAAGTGAATGGACTCCTAGACTGATATACCTGATAACAGCTCTAGCAGTCAGGTGACAGGATGTCAGAGATCCAAAGGTGATAATAATCAAGCTAGCTCATTCAAGCAATCATCTGAGAATATAAAAACAAAACAAAGCAAGAAGCTACGGCACAGTAAGCAAACATAAAATAAAATAATACAATAACTTATAGATGGCTTGGAGACAACATTCAATAATGTCACAGAAGGAAACAGAGCATGATCACCTCAACAAGCTCTCAAAACAAAGAATCAAGAGATCTTCTAGATGAAAGTGCATTCCTGGAATTACCAGAGCCAGAATACAAAAGATTAATATACAGAACCCTTCAAGACATCAGTAATGAAATGAGGCAATATGCAGGAGAAGCCAAGGAACACACAAATAAAGCAGTTGAAGAAATTAAAAAGGTTATTCAGGAACATAATAAAAAAATTAATAAGCTGGAAAAATCCATAGACAGCAATCAGAAATTCAGAAGGTTAACAATAAAATTACAGAAGCAGACAACAAAATAGAAAGTCAGAGGAGCAAAATTGAGCAAGTGGAAGGCAGAATTTGTCAACTTGAGGATAAAGCACTGGGCACCAATATATTTGAAAAGAAGTCAGAAAAAAGAATTAAAAAAGTAAAGAATCCTTAGGAATCATGTGGGACTCGAACAAGAGAAATAACCTACTAACAATTGGAATACCAGAACAGGGAGGGATTACAGAAAACACAGGGAGAATTGTCTGAAGATATGTTGGCAGAAAACTTCCCTAATATAGTTAAAGATGAGAAGATATCTATCCCAGGTGCTCATTGAACTCCACATAAGGTAGATTTCAAAAGAAATTCACCAAGACATATTATAACAAAACTTGCCACAACCAAGGATAAAGGGAGAATTTTAAGTGCAGCTAGGGATAAATGAAAAGTCACCTACGAAGGAGAGTTAATAAAAATAATCTCAGACTACTCGGCAGAAACCATGGAGGCAAGAAGGCAATGGGTTGACTTATATAAAGCGTTGATGGAAAAAAATGCCAGCCAAGAATCATATATCAAGCAAAACTGTCTCTCAAATATGAAGGCGAAATTAGGACATTTCCAGATAAACAGAAGTTTAGGGAATTTGTAAAAACCAAACCAAAACTACAAGAAACACTAAAGGGAGTTCTTTGGTTAGAAAATCAATAATATCAGGTAACAACCGAAGGCTAGAACACTGGACAGAGCAATCAGATGTCAACCAGAGAGGAAAATCACAAAAATAAATGAAGATTTAAAAAAAAAAACTCAAAACAGGGAAACAGCGATGTTATTATATAAAAGAAGACAACATTAAAACAATAAAGAGAGACTGCGAAATGTAGTCATAAATCTTTCATATGGAAAGGAAGACAAGGCGATACAAAGAAATAAAAAAAAAAGTTAGGTTTAAATTTAGAAAAATAGGGGCAAATATTAAAGTAACCACGAAGGAGAGAAACTAACACATCAATATAAAATAAATGAAAAAAATAGAGAATCAGCAGAAACTAAATCAACACTGAGTATGAGGAAAAGACAATACATAAAGATAAACTACTCAGCACGAAAAATTAAGTGGGAAAAACAAACTATGAACAGCACACAAGAAGAAGACATCAAAATGATAGCACTAAATTCATTGTTGTTGTTGTTGTTGTTAGGAGCCCTCAAGTTGGTTCTGACTCATAGCGGCCCCATGCACAACAGAAGGAAACACTGCCTGCTCCTGAGCCATCCTTACAATCCTTGTTATGCTTGAGCTCATTGTTGCAGCCACAGTGTCAATCTACCTCGTTGAGAATCTTCCTCTTTTCTGCTGACCCTGTACTCTGCCAAGCATAATGTCCTTCTCCAGGAACTGATCCCTCCTGACAACATGTCCAAAGTATGTAAGGCACAGTAGTCTCATCATCCTTGCTTCCAAGGAGCATTCTGGTTGTACTTCTCCTAAGACAGATTTGTTCATTCTTTTGGTTGTCCACGGTATAGTCAATATTCTTTGCCAACACCACAAGTCAAAGGCGTCAGTTCTTCTTCAGCCTTCCTTATTCCTTGCCCAGCTTTCACATGCATATAATGCCATTGAAAATACCATGGCTTGGATCAGTGTCACCTTAGTCTTCAAGGTGACATCTTTGCTCTTCAACACTTTAAAGAAATCCTTTGCAGCAGATTTACCCAAAGCAATTTGTCTTTTGATTTCTTGACTGCTGCTTCAATGGCTGTTGATTGTGGATTCAAGTAAAATGAAATCCTTGACAACTTCAATCTTTTCTCCGTCTATAATGATGTGAGGATTTTTGTTTTCTTTATATTGAAGTTCAGTCCATACTGAAAGGCTGTGGTCCTTGATCTTCATTAGTAAGTGCTTCAAGTCCTCTTCACTCCCAGCAAGCTAGGTTGTGTCCTCTGCATAACACAGGTTGTTAATGAGTCTTCCTCCACCCTTGATGCCCTGTTCTTCTTCATATAATCCAGCTGCTTGTATTATTTGCTCAGAATACAGATTGAATAGATATGGTGAAAGAATACAACCCTGATGCACACTTTCCTGACATTAAAACAATCAGTATCCCCTTGTTCTGTCCGACCAACTGCCTCTTGATCTATGTAAGGGTTCCTCATGAGCACAATTAAGTGTTCTGAAATTCCCACTCTTTGCGGTGTTATCCATAATTTGTTATGATCCACACAGTCAAATGCCTTTGCATCGCCAATAAAACACAGGTAAACATCCTTCTGGTACTCTCTGCTTTCAGCCAGGATTCATCTGACATAAGGACAAATATTGTATAAGACCACTATTATAAGAACTTGAGAAATAGTTTATACTGAGAAGAAAACATTCTTTTGTGGTTACGAGAGGGAGGAGTGAGGGAGGGTGAGGGAGGGAGGGAGAGTGGCAGAGGGACACTCACTAATTAGATAGATAAGAACTACTTTAGGTGACAAGAGAGACAACACACAATCTAGGCGATGTCAGCACAACTGGACTAAACAAAAAGCAAAGAAGTTTCCTGAATAAATTGAATGCTTCGAAGGTCAGCGTAGCTGGGGCAGGGGTATGGGGACCATGGTTTCAGGGGACATCTACGTCAATTGGCATAATAAAATCTATTAAGAAAATATTCTGCATCTCACTTTGAAGAGTGGTGTTTGGGGTCTTAAACACTAGCAAGCAGCCATCTAAGATGCATCAATTGGCCAACCCACCTGGATCAAAGGAGAATGAAGAACACAAAGGACACAAGGCAATTATGAACCCAAGAGAGAGAAAGGGCCACATGAACCAGAGACTACATCATCCTGAGACCAGAAGAACTAGATGGTGCCTGACTACAACCGATAACTGCCCTGACAGGGAACACAACAGAGAACCCCTGAGGGAGCAGGAGAGCAATGGGATGCAGACCCCAAATTCTCATAAGACCAGACTTAATGATCTGACTGAGACTAGAAGGACCCAGTGGCCATGGCCCCCAGACCTTCTGTTGTCCCAGGACAGGAACCATTCCTGAAGCCAACTCTTCAGACATGGATTGGATTGAACAATGAGTTGGAGAGGGATGCTGGTGAGGAGTGAGCTTCTTGGATCAGGTGGATGCTTGAGACTATGTTGAGATCTCCTGCCTGGAGGGGACACGAGAGGGTGGAGGGGCTTAGAAGCTGGCGAAAAGGACATGAAAACAGAGGGTGAAAGGAGAGAATGGGCTGTCTCATTAGGGGGAGAATAATTGGGAGTGTGTAGCAAGGTGTATATGAGTTTTTGTGTGAGAGACTGACTTGATTTGTAAACTTTCACTTAAAGCACAAGAAAAATTATTTTTTAAAAAAGCAGGATTGGCAGCCTTAATTTCTGCCAAAATGGAATTTAAAGTTTAATCCATCATAAAGGATAAGGAAGGACACTATATAATGATTAAATGGACAATACACCAGGAAAATATAACAATATTAAATATTTATGCAACCAACGACAGTTCTGCAAGATACGTAAAACAAACTCTAACAGCATTGAAAAGTGAGATAGACAGCTCCACAATAATAGTAGGAGACTTCAACACACCACTTTCGGAGAAGGACAGGACATCCAGTAAGAAGCTCAATAAAGGCACGGAAGATCTAAAGGCCACAATCAATCAAGTCGACCTCATAGACCTACACAGAACACATCACCCAACAGCAGCAAAGTATACTTTCTTTTCTAGTACACATGGAACATTCTCTAGAATAGGTCATAAAGCAAGCCGTTGGAGAATACAAAACAGTGAAATATTACAAAGCATCTTCTCTGACCATAAGGCCATAAAACTGGAAATTAGTAACAGGACAAGCCCACAAACAAGCAGGGAAAAGAAATCAAACACTTGAACACTGAACAATATCTTGCTCAAAAAAGACTGGATTTTAGAAGACATTAAGGACAGAATAAAGAAATTCATAGAATTCAATGAGAATGAAAACACTTCCTATCAGAACCTTTGGGACATAGCAAAAGCAGTGCTCAGAGGTCAATTTATTTAAAAAAATGCACACATACAAAAAAGATGAAAGGGCCAAAATCAAAGAATTCTCCCTACAATTTAAAAAATAGAAAGAGAGCAACAATGAAACCCTCAGGCATCAGAAGAAAGAAAGTAATTAAAATTAGGGCAGAATTAAACGAAATAGAAAACAGAAAAACAATTGGAAGAGTTAACAAAGCCAAGAGCTCGTTCTTTTTTTTATAATTTTTATTGTGCTTTAAGTGAAAGTTTACAAATCAAGTTAGTCTCTCAAACAAAAACTTATATACATGTGTACTTGCTACATATTCCCAGTTACTCTTCCCCTAATGAGATAGCCTGCTCTCTCCCATCACTCTCTCTTTTTGTGGTCATTTCAGCAGCTGCTAACCCCTCTACCCTCTCATCTCCCTTCCAAGCAGGAGATGCCAACATAGCCTCAAATGTCCACCTGATCAAAGAAGCCACGAGCTCGTTCTTTGAAAAAATCAAAACTCATAAACCTCTGGGCAAAATGACAAAAGAAAAACAGGGGAGGAAGCAAATAACCCAAATAATAAATGAGATGGGCCATATTACAAGAGACCCAACTGAAATGAAGAGAATAGTATCAGGTTACTATGAAAAATTGTATTCTAACAAGTTTGAAAACCTAGAAGAAATGATGAATTCATAGAAACGCACTGCCTACATAAACTCAAACTAACAGAGGTAAAACAACTAAATAGACCCATAACAAAAGAAGAGACTGAAAAGGTAATTAACCCCCCCCCCCCAAAAAAAAAAGCTCTGGCCCGGACGGCTTCACTGCAATGTTCTTCCACACTTTCAGAGAACAGTTAACACCACTACTACTAAAGGTATTTCAGGGCATTCAAAAGGACAGAACAAGCCCAAACTCATTCTGTGAAGCCAGCATATCCCTGATACTAAAACCAGCTAAAGACACCACTAAAAAAGAAAATTACAGACCTATATCCCTCATGAACATAGATGCAAGAATCATCAATAAAGTTCTAGCCAATAAAATTCAACAACATATCAAAATAATAATTCACCATGACCAAGTGGGATTCATACCAGGTATGCAGGGATGGCTCGACAGTAGAAAACCAATTAATGTAATCCATCATATAAATAAAACAAAAGACAAGAATCACATGATTTTATCAATTGATGCAGAAAAGGTATTTGAAAATGTTCAAAGCCCATTCACAAAAACAACTCTTAGCAAAAGAGGAGTAGAAGGAAAATTGCTTAGCATAATAAAGGGAATTTATACAAAGTCTACATCGTCCTAAATGGAGAGAGCCTGAAAGCATTGCCCTTGAGATCAGAACCAGAGAAGATGCCCTTTATCAACACTCTTATTCAACATTGTGTTAGAGGTCTTAGCCAGAGCAATTAGGCTAGGTAAAGATATAAAGGATGTCCAGATTGGCAAGGAATAATTAAAAGTATCTCTATGTGCAGATGACATGATCTTATACACAGAAAAACCTAAGGAATCCTCAAGAAAACTACTGAAACTAATAGAAGATTTCAGCAGAATATCAGGATATAAGACAAACATATAAAAATCGTTTGGATTCCTCTACAAAAACAAAAAAAAAGAACATCTAAGAGGAAATCAGCAAATCAATAGCATTTACAGTAGCCCCTAAGAAGATAAAATATTTAGGAATAAATCTTACTGGAAATGTTAAAGACTTATACAAAGAAAACTACAAAACACTTCTGCAAGAAACCAAAAGAGACCTACATAAGTGGAAAATCATACCTTGCTCATGGATAGAAAGACTTAACATTGTAAAAATGTCTATTCCACCAAAACATTTAATGCAATTCTGAATCAAATTCCAACATCATTTTTTAATGAGATGGAGAAACAAATCACCAACTTAATATGGAATGGAAAGAGGCCCAAGATAAGTAAAGCACTACTGAAAAACAAGAACAAAGTGGGAGGCCTCACTCTACCTAATTATAGAACCAATTATACCACCACAGTAGTCAAAAAAACCTGGTACTGGTACAACAGATACATAGACCAATGGAAAAGAAATGAGAATACAGACATAAGTCCATCCACATATGAGCAGTTGATATTTGCCAAAGGCCCCAAATCAGTTAAATAGGGACGAAAGTCTTTTTAACAAATGGTGCTGTCATAACTGGATATACGTCTGCAAAAAAAAAAAAAATGAAACAAGTCCCGTACCTCACACCATGCACAAAAACTAACCCAAAATGGATCAAAGACCTAAATATAAAATCTAAAATGATGAAGATCATGGAAGAAAAAATAGACAATGTTAGGAGCTCTAATACATGCCATAAACAATGCAGAAGAGAAACTAGATAACTGTGAGCTCCTAAAAATCAAACACCTATGCTCATCCAAAGACTTCACCAAAAGGGTAAAAAGATTACCTACGAACTGGGAAAAAGTTTTTAGCTGTGACATTTCTGATCAGCGCCTGATCTCTAAAATCTACATGATACTACTAAAAATCAACTACAAAAAGAAAAATTACCCAATTAAAAAATGGGCAAAAAATATGAACAGACACTTCACTAAGGAAAACATTCAGGTATCTAACAGATACATGAGGAAATGCTCACAATCATTAGCCATTAGAGAAATGTAAATCAAAACTACAATGAGATTCCATCTCACTCCAACAAGGCTGCCATTAATCCAAAAAACACAAAATAATAAATGTTGGAGAGGTTGTGGAGAGACTGGAACACATATAAACTGCTGGTGGGAATGTAAAATAATACAACCACTATGGAAATCAATTTGGCACTGCCTTAAGAAGCTAGAATAGAAATACAATAAGGTCCAGCAATCCCACTCCTTGGAATATAAGACCAAAAACAAAACCTGTTGCAGTCAAGTTGATTCTGACTCATAGCGACCCAATAGAGACCCTATAGGACAGAGTAGAACGGCCCCATATGGTTTCCAGGAGAGTCTGGTGGATTCAAACTGTCGATCTTTTGGTTAGCAGCTGTAGCTCTTAACCACTGTGCTACCAGGGTTTCCTCTTGGAATATATCCTAGAGAAATAAGAACCTTAACATGAACAGGCATATGCACACTCATGTTCATGTTCATTGCAGCACTATTTACAATAGCAAAAAGATAGAAGCAACCAAGGTGCCCATCAATGGATGAATAAGTAAATAAATTATGGTAAATTCACACAATGGAATACTATGCATCAATAAAAAACAGCGATGAATCTGTGAAACATTTCATAACATGGAGGAATCTAGAAGGCATTATGCTGAGTGAAATTAGTCAGTTGCAAAAGGACAAATATTGTATAAGACCATGATTATAAGAACTCGAGAAATAGTTTAAATAGAGAAGAAAATATTCTTTGATGGTTAGGAGAGGGGAGAGGGAGGAGGGAGAGTGAGAGGTATTCACTAGTTAGATAGTAGATAAGAACTACTTTAGGTGAACGAAAACACAACACACAATACAGGAGAGGTCAGCACAACTAGACTAAACCAAAATAAAAGAATGTTCCTGAATAAACTGAATATTTCGAAGGCCAACATAGCAGGGGCAGGGGTTTGGGGACCATGGTTTCAGGGTACATCTAAGTCAATTGGCATCATAAAATCTATTAAGAAAACATTCTGCATCCCACTTTGGACAGTGGCATCTGGAGCCTTAAATGGTAACAAGCAGCCATCTAAGATGCATTAATTGGACTCAATTCACCTGGAGCAAAGGAGAATGAAGAACACCGAGGACACAAGTTTATTATGAGCCCAAGAGACAGAAAGGGCCACATAAACCAGAGACTATCTTAGCCTGAGAGCAGAAGAGCTAGATGGTTCCCAGCTACAACCAATGACTGCCCTGACAGGGAACACAACAGAGAAACCCTGAGGGAGCTGGGGAGCAGTGTGATGCAGATCCCAAATTCTCATAAAAAGTCCAGACATAATGGTCTGACTGAGACTAGAAGGACCCCGGTAGTCATGGCCCCCAGACCTTCTGTTGGCCCAAGATAGGAACCATTCCCAAAGCCAACTCTTCAGACATGGATTGGACTGGACAATGGAATAGTGAAGAATGAGCTTCTTGGATCAAGTAGACACTTGAGACTTTGTTGGCATGCCCTTTCTTAAGGGGAGATGAGAGGGCAGAGTGGGTCAGAAGCTGGCAGAATGGACACGAAAAGAGAGAGTGGAGGGAAGGATCAGGCTGTCTCATTAGGGTGAGAGCAATTAGGAGAATATATCAAGGTTTATATAAATTTTTTTATGAGAGACTGTCTTAATTTGTAAACTTTCATTTAAAACACAATAAAAATAAAAAAAGGTTTATATAAATTTTTTTAATGAGAGACTGTCTTGAGTTGTAAACTTTCATTTAAAGCACAATAAAAATAAAAAAAGGAAGTTATAGATAAGCACTAAACCAATTCTAATTACACAGGAAAATAAGACTCTAATTCTTGTTTATGAAAATTTGCCTTAAACATAACAAGTAAAAGAAAAAAAAATTTAAAAAGGAACAGTTAACACACAGCTAGGAATCTGCTACCAGTGCAGATGCCTCATCAGTCTAGAACACTAATCCAGATGTCTCATCAATCTAGACCAGTAACTGGGAATTAATGCTAATGTGTTGTTGTTCTTAGTTGTCATCTAGTAGGTTCCAGCTTATAGAAACCCCATGTAAAACTGAACGAAACACTGCCTGGTCCTGAGCCATCCTGAGAACCCTAGTTATGCTTGAGCCCATTTTTGCAGCCACTGTGTCAATTCATCTCCTTGAGGGTCTTCTTCTTTTTCACTGATCTCTACTTTACCAAGCATGATGTTCATTTCAGGGTCCAATCCCTCTTGATAACTTGTTCAAAGTATGTGAGACACAGCCTCACCATTCTTGCTTTTACGGAATATTCTGATAGTACTTCTTCCAAGACAGATTTGGTTGTTCATTTTTCAGTCCATGGTATATTCAATTTTCTTCACTAACACCATAATTCAAAGACATCAATTCTTCTTTGGTCTTGCTTATTCATTGTCCAGCTTTTACATGCTTATGAGGCTATTGAATACACCATGGCTGCAGTCATCTCTCTTCTCAAAATTGGGTTCTCTATTACCAGCTTTCCCGACCCCTCCTACCTTCTGGTCCTTGCCCCTGGACTGGTATACCCCTTTAGTTTCATTTTGTCCTATGGGTCTGTCTAATCTTTGGCTAAAAGGTGAACCTCCAGAGTGACTTCATTACTGCACTAAAAGGGTGTCCAGGGGGCATATTCTCAGGACTTCTCCAGTTTCTGTCAAGCCAGTAAGTCTGATATTCTTTTTTTGAGTTAGAATTTTGTTCTACATTTTTCTCCAGCTCAGGACCCTCTATTGTGATCCTTGTCAGGGCAGTCAGCGGTGATAGCCATGCAGCATCTCATTGTATTGGACTCAGTCTGGTGAATGTCGTGGTAGTTGTGGTCTATCAGTCCTTTGCACTGATCTATCCCGTGTGTCTTTCGTTTGCTTCATTTTCCTTTACTCCTGAAGGGGTAGACCAGTGGAGTATCTTAGATGGGTACTCACAGGATTTCAACACCCCAGATGGTACTTGTCAAAGTAAAATGCAGAACATTTTTTTATTTGTTTATTTATCCATCTATCCATCCATCCATCTGTCCGTCCATCTGTCCATCCATCCATCCATTTGTTTGATTTCTTGACTGCTGCTTCCAGAAGTATTGTTGATAGTGGATCCCAGTAAAATGAAATACTTTACAACTTCACTATTTTGTCTGTTTATCATGATGGTGTTTAGTGGTCCAGTTACTAGGATTTTTGTTTATTTTATGTTGAGGTATAATCCATACTGAAGGCTGTAGTCTTTGATCTTCATTGGTAATTATTTAAGTGCTCTTCATATTCAGCAAGCAAGATTATATCTTTTACATGATGCAGGTTGTTATTGAAATGTCTTCCAATTCTTAGGCCCCTTCTTCTTCATATAACCTAGCTTCTCGGGTTTTTGCTCAGCATGCAGAGTGAAGAAGTATGCCGAAAGATATAACCCTGACACAAAGCTTTCCTGACATTGAACTACACAGTATCCACTTGTTCTATTCAAACGACTGACTCTTGATCTATGTATAGGCTCCTCATGGGCACAATTAAGTGTTCTGTAATTCTCTTTCTTAGCAATGTTATCTATAATATATTATGATCCACATACTCTAATGCCTTTTCATAATCAATAAAACACAGGTAAACATCTTTCTAGTATTCTGTTTTCACCCTGGATACATTTCACATCAGCTATGATGGCCCTGGATCCACGTCCCCTTCTGAATTCAGCTTGAATTTCTGTCAGTTACGTGTCAGTGCACTGTTGTAATTGCTTTTGAATGACTTTCAACAAAATTTTACTGCGTGTGATATTAATGATATTGTTTGATAACTTCCATATTTGGCTGGACCACTTTTCTTGGGAATAACCATAAGTATGGCTCTTTTCCAGGAGGTTGACCAGGTAGCTGTCCTCCAAATTTCTTGGCATAGAAAAGAGCACTTCCATCACTGCCTCTGTTTGTTGAAACATCTCAATTGGTTTTCCATCAATTTCTGAAGCCTTGTTTTTCACTAATGTCTGCAGTGAAGGTTACTTCTTCCATCACTAGCATTGTTTCCTGCTGATATGACATCTTCTGAAATGGTTGAGCATGGATATACTAATTCTTTTTTGGCATAGTGTGTCTGTGTACTCTTCCGTCTTCTTCTGATGGCTCCTGTGTCATTTAATATTTTCACCGTAGAATTCTTCAATATTGCAACTCGGGCTTGATTTTTTTCTTCAATTCTTTCAGCTAGAGAAATGCTGAGAGTATTCCTCCCTTTTGGTTTTCTAACTCCAGGTCTTTGTAAATATGATAATACTTTTTTCTCATCAAGCCTCCCTTTGAAATCTGTTCAGCTCTTTTACTTCATCATTTCTTCCATTTGCTTTAACTACTTGATGTTCAAGAGCAAGTTTCAGAGTCTCCTCTGACATTCATCCTGGTCTTTTCTTTCTTTCCTGTCTTTTCAATGACCTCTAGCTTTCATCATATATGGTGTACTTGTTGTCAGTCCACAACTCATCTGGTCTTTGGTCATTAGTGTACAACATGTGAAATCTCTTTTTGAGATGGTCTCTAAATTCAGGTAGGACATACTCAAGTTTGAACTTTGGTTCTGATGGACTTGTTCTAATTTTCTTCAGCTTCAACTTGAACTTGCATATGAGCAATTGATGGTCTTTTTTGAAGTTCTCCCCTGGCCTCGTTTCGACTGATGATTTTGAGCTTTTCCGTTGTCTCTTTTCACAGATGTAGTAGATTTGATTCCTATGTATTCCTTCTGGTGAAGTTTACATCTATATTCAGAATTTATGCTGCTTAACAAAGATATTTGTGGAGGTGGAGCCAAGACGTTGGAGTAGTCAGAAGCATCTTGTGGTCCCTTTTAAAACAAAGACTGAAACAAAACAAATTAATTGATTGTGTATGACAAGTTAGGATCCCTGAACATCAAAGGAAAAGTTGAGAAATTGGACTGAGTGTCATGGGGATGGAGAACTGGTTCAGCAGTAGTGAGGAGTTACCAGACCTGACTCAGTGGGAACCAGCAACCTATAGGCCAGTCCCACTGTAGCTGTAAGTGCAATGAGGCAAGCAGAGTTACTCTGGACTTTTTCCAAATCAGTGGAGGCCAAATGGCAGAAGGTGTCCTCATTCCTCCAGAACAAGCCAGAAACATCCCACAATTGACAAATAAGCACCTGGGTTTCCCTACAATGATCCAAAAATACACCTTTAGGAAAACCCTCTCACCCACTTATCTGCTCCCTTTCTTCTTTGCACTGGGTCCTAGCAGGCTGCGTCATCTTGGCAGGGAAAAGAACACTGCACTCACCCTGAGATATTCTCCCTGCCTTGGAGGTGGAACAAATTGACAAAGAGGGGAAAAAAATAATCTGCCAGCTCCCCTATAACAGAAACTTAGGGCAGAAACGGAAACTTTGCCTAGGCACAGGCATAAGGGGTCCATGGCGTTTGAATGTTTTCACCCCTGCACATGACTTGCGAGGGTCTATTACAACAGCATAGTCCTTCATTAGCACAGAACAACAGGGTACATAACTGAAGTCTAACTTCATCTGTTTTAGCTACATGGTGGAGAGGCGAATTCACATCATTTGACGCCACTCTGCCAATTAAGCAGGGTTCTCACCTACCCACATCAGGGTTCTAAGGACTGGTGGATCCACCCAAGACACCTAGTTACTAAGTGACAGGAGTCCAAAAATAAGTGGTACCTCTAGGTCCTTACAACCAACAGCATTGAGTGCTCATAGTTTGGAGGCAAACATACTCCCGTACACACTCTAGAGAAAATAGGCATACTTTCCTCACAGACACTCAGGGGTGGTTGTCAGCCACCAGCTTTGATCAGCATGTGACCCCCTGCTGAACCCAAATACCTGTGCCTATACCAATTATTCCTGCTCATCTACGGCTGTAGGTGGGAACTTGAGCATCACACTTGGTGACTATCTGGATACCTGAGCTGAATCCATACAAGAAAAATAAATGGACTTCTGGGCTCACATACCAAGTAATAGCAATAACAACCTGGTGACAGGAAGTTAGAGTTTCAAAGACACCAATAATCAAACTAGTTCACTAGAGCATCTCATTTAGATATATAAAAACAAAACAAAAGCTAAGACACAGTAAAGAAACATAAAATAAATAGATACAATAACTTATTGATGGCTCAGAGAAAATAGTCAATATGAAATCAGATAAACAGGCAAGCTATGATGGCTTCAGAAATCCCCAAAAACAAAGAATCAAATCTTCTAGATGAAGAAAGTACCTGGAATTACCGGAGGTAGAATACAACAGATTAATATACAGAATTCTTCAAGAGATCAGGAAGAAGATCAGGCAATTTGCGGAACAAGCCAAAGAAGCACAGAGAAACCATTAGAGGAACTTAACAGATCAGACAAGAGCAAAATGAAAAATTTCATAGGCTGCAAGAATCAATAGAGAGACACCAACACACATGCTGAAGATTAAAAAAAAAAAATTAGAATTAGACAATTCAGTAGGAAGTCATAAGAGAAAAAATTGAGGCAATCACAGTGAGAATTAGTGAAACTGAAGATAAAGCACTTGCCATCAATATAGTTGAGGAAAGATCATATAGAAGAATTTTTTTTAAAAGGAAAAGACTAAGAATTATGTGAGACTCTATCAAGCGGAATAACATAAGAGTGATTGGAGTACCAGAAGGGTGTGGGGGGCTGGGGGGGTAGGGTGGATAACAGAAAATACAGAGAGAAATGTTGAAGATTTCTTGGCAGAAAACTTTCCTGAGGTCCTGAAAGATGAGAAGATATCTATTCAAGGTGCTCATTGAACTCCACACAAGGTAGATCCCAAAAGAAAGTCACTAAGACATATTATAATCCGGCTTGCCAAAACTAAAGATAAAGAGAGAATTTTAAGAGCACCTAGGGATAAACGAAAAAGTCACCTACAAAGGAGAGTCAGTAAGACTAAGCTGGGACTACTCAGCAGAAACCATGCAGAAAAGAAGGCAAAGAGATGACATATTTAAAGCCTTGAAAGAAAAAAATAAAATTCCAGGAGAATTATATATCCATCAAAACTGCTGTCTTTCAAATATGATGGAAAAATTATGATATTAACAGGCAAACAGAAGCTTTTATAGCAATCCACACACACAAAGCAATACTGATTCAAATTCCAATGGCATTTTTAATGAGATTGAGAAGCAAATCACCTACTTTATATGGGTAGAGAAGAGACCCTGACTAAGTAATGCATTACTGAAGAAGAATAACAAAGTGGGAAGCCTCACACTACCTGATTTTAGAACCTATTATACCACCATGGTAATCAAAATAGCCTAGTACTGGTACAACAACAGATACGTAGATCAGTGGAACAGAAATGAGAATCCAGATGAAAATTTATCCACCTATGAGAAACTGGTATTTGACAAAGGCCAAAAGTCCTTAACTGAGGAAAAGAAAGTCTCTTTAACAAATGCTGATGGCATAAGTGGATATCCATCTACATAAAAATGAAACAAGACCCATACCTTGCACCATACACAAAAACTAACTCAAATTGGATTAAAGATCTAATACAAAATCTAAAATGATAAAGATCATGGAAGAAAAAGTAGGGACTACGCTAGGAGCCCTAATAGAAATAAAAAACATCACTAACAATGCACAAACACCAAAAGAGAAACCAGGTAACTGGGAGCTTCTAAAAATCAAACACTTAACACTCATCCAAATAGGTCATCAAAAGAGTAAAGACACAACTTATAGACCGGGAAAAAAATTGTGGCTACCACAAATCCAATCAGTGTCTAATCTCTAAAATCTATAAGATACTGCAAAACCTCAAAAACAAAAAGACAAATAACACTATTAAAAAAATAGGCAAAAGATATGAACAGGCATTTCACCAAAGAAGACATTAAGGTTGCAAACAGATACATGAGGAAATGTTTAGGATCATGAGCTATTAGAGAAAAGCAAATCTAAACTACAATGTGATACCATCTCACCCCAGCAAGGCTGGCGTTAATCCAAAAACCACAAAATAATAAATTTTGGAGAGGGTGCAGAGAGACTAGAACACTTACACACTGCTGGTGGGAATGTCAAATGGCACAGCCACATAGGAAATTGATTTTGAGCTTCCTTTTTAAGCTAGAAATAGAAGTACCATATGATCCAGCAATCCCTCTCCTTGGAATATATCCTAGAGAACTAAGAGCTGTCACAAGAATAGGTATATGCAAACCCATATTCATTACAGCACTGTTCACAATAGTAAAAAAGATGGTAACAACCTAGATTTCCATTAATGGATGAATGGATAAACAAATTATGGTATATTCACATAAGGGAATGCTACTCAACAATAAAAAAAAATGATGAATCTGAGAAACCTCTCGTAACATGGAGGAATTTGGAATGTATTATGCTAAACGAAATTAGTCAGTTGCAAAACTACAAGTATTCTATGAGACCACTATTATAAGAACTCAGAAAAACGTTTAAACAAGGAAGAAAACATTCTTTGATGGTTATTAGGGTGGGGAGAGAGTGAGGGGTATTCACTAACTAGATAGTAGACAAGAATTATTTTAGGTGAAGGGAAGAACAACATAATTCAGGTGAAGTCAGCACAACTGGACTAAGCAAATCTATTTCCTGAATACAACTAAACACTTTTAAGGACAAAGTAGTGGAGGCAGGAGTCTGGGGACCATAGTTTCCAGGGACATCTAGGTCAATTGGCATAAAAAAGTTTATTAAGAAAATGTTCTGCATCCCACAATGGTGAGTGGCATCTGGGGTCTTAAAAACTAGCAAGAAGCCATCTAAGATGCATCAGTTGGTCCCAACCCACTTGGAGCAAAGTAGAACGATGAACACCAAAGACATAAGGAAAAAATGAACCTAAGAGACAGAGAGGGCCAAATAAACCAGAGATTCCATCAGCCTGAGACCGGAAGAGCTAGATGGTGCCCAGGTGCCACCAATAATCACCCTGACAGGGAACACAACAGAGTCCCAGATGGAGCAGAAAATAAGTGGGGTTCAGATCTCAATTTCTACTAAAAAGACCATTCTTTATGGTCTCACTGAGACTGGAGGGACTCCAGATGTCAAGGCCCCCAGACTTTCTGTTATCCCAAAACTAAAACCATTCCTGAGGCCAATTCTTTGGACAAAGATTAGACTAGACTATAAGACATTAAATGATACTGTTGAAGGGTGTGCTTCTTGGCTCAAGTAAATGCATGAAACTAAAAGGGTTGATGCTGTCTGGAAGTGAGAGGAAAAGGCAGAACAGGACAGGAGCTGGTTGAAAAGGATAAGGAAAATAATAAGGAATACTGATGAAGAATGGATGCCTTGAATTTCTGTGTTGGACAAGAACACTGAATACACAATGGACTTCCAGAAGAACTAACAAGTCTGTCTTCCAATAAACATATCCATTGTGCTCCTTGGAAGTGAGGATGGTGTAACTTCATCTCAGGTACTTTGAAGATTTTATCAGGAAGGACCAGTTCCTGGAGAAGGACATCATGATTGGTAAAGAAGAAGGGTCAGTGAAAATAAGGAAGACCCTCGATTAGATGGATTGACACAGTGGTGGCAACAGTGGGCTCAAACATAGCAAAGACTGTGAGGATGGCTGAGAACTGGGCAGTTTCCTTCTGTTATGCCTAGGGTGGTTATGAGTCATAACTGATATGATGTCACCTAACAACTGCAGGGAGGTCTTTATATCCAGTTATATTTCTAAGAGGTCTTGATTAAGTAACAAAAGAATAGGACTGAAGCTTACAAAGTAAGTACTACTCTTCCATAAAATTAAATTAATAGCAAACTCATAAAACCTAAGGCACAGGTAGCATTCTTCTCAGAAGCCATGGAGGATGATGACATTTAGTCATGCTTACTGTGGACACCTAATCAGGAAAGACCAATTTCTAGAAAAGGACATCATGTTTGGTAAAGTAGAGGATCAGAAAATTAAGTTGAAACCCTCCATGAGATAGAGTGATATGTGACAGCAACAATGAACTCAAAAATATCAAAAATTATGTGAATGGTACAGGACCAGGTAATGTTTTCTCCTGTTATACCGAAGGTCACCCTGAGTTAAAGCATCAAATCCATCCAAAACAGGGGTGTTAATTATTCTTTGGGCTCTAGGCACATAAGAATGCCATTGGGAACTAAAGACACTATTCTAAGATCCCACCTGTGTGCAAATCCTTGCACCATTTAAAACACCCCAGTTGTATATTTGCATAGACGTATGTTTACTTTAAGCCCCCCCCCAGACAATTACTCTATGGAGCATAGCATTTCTCTGACACGCATGGACTCACCATGAATCAGAATTGATTTTATGACAAGAGGTTTGTTTTTTTGGTTTCAGGATATTTCACTGAGGTTACATGCCATCAATGAAGTCATGAAGGAAAATTTTCTGTTATTTTTGTTCATTTGCTTTCAAGGTCACATAGATTTTCCACAAATCTGTTGCTGGATCTATAGATTGCTCAAAATCTATAGGAGCAAGTTTACTGTATAATGGCAAGTTCTTTCATGTAGAGATATGAAATGCCTGAAATTTTTTTTTTTTTTAATTCTTGTTATGGTAGAAATTGTTGATACCCAACACTTAGATCTAATTATTCATATGGGGGGTTGCAAAATAATGTTATTAATTTTCTTCATTCCTCACTTCTTAGCTGAAATATAAATATAAAAGAAATTTCCATTGTGTATTATTTGGCTACATGGAAACACAATTTGTATTGGAAAGGCAGTAAAAATGCTTGACACGTTCCCGTTATTCACCAGATTTTAAAAGGACGTTAAGAATGATGGATATAGAAAATTACACAATCACTTATTTTCTTTACCTTATTTTACACAGCAGTCTCAGAATAGTAATACCAACAATGCCACCAACATTAAAATCACCAAAAAAAAATAAATAATAATAATAAAAAATTTACTTTGCACAGGACAATACACTCTCTGAGTCCACAGATGGTGAAAACCTGGTCTCTTAAAAGAGTTTTGGGGTCCAAGATGGCTGACTAGATAGACACCACCTAAGATCCCTCTTGCAACAAAGACTCGGAAAAACAAGTGAATCGATCACATGCATCACAATCTACGAACCCTGACCAACAAACACAGATTTTAAGAGTTGACCTGAGTGACAGAGACTGAGAAAGAACAACCACGGAGAAGCAGCGACTGTTTTCAGAGCCTAGAGCCAGCGTCCCAGTCAGGAAACCTTGGCGCCGGGCTTTGGACTGGGCACAGGGGAGCTGAGCACAGCATCCTGAGATGGCGCAAACACAGGGCGCAGCCCTAACCCCCTGAACTGACCTCAGGGGAAGCCCAGCCAGTGCCCGCAGGCAGCGCAGCGACGTGGCTGACAGGAGGAGAAGTCACCGGGAGGCAGCGACTGGTTTTGGAGCCGGGAGTGCAGAGTCCCTGCTGGGGACACTTGGCGCAGGGCTTTGAACTGGGAGCGGAGGAACTAACCGCGGCTTCTGAGACAGCGCAAGCAGGGGACCCGGGCCTGACCCTCGGGAGCGATCTCTACCCAGCCAGTGCACACAGTCCATGACGCGCCCCTCGGGAATCTCAGATAAAACAGTCATCCCAACCAAGATAAGTAACTTTGTCTATATTCTGGGGTGCTACTCTCTCCTATTTATCTGAACCCTCCCCTCCCCTTCCCAGGCAGCTTCAAGAACATGGGAATTTCCTGAGCCAGAGAGTAAACTGCTCTTCGGTTTTTCTTTCTTTCGTTTTGTTTTTGTATTTTCCTAACCCATTCTCCTGGCCTGAGAGAAGCAACTACAAAAAAGAACGGGGACCAAAAATCCTTCCCTAATTGGACTAAAAACACAGAACCAGCTCCTGCCAAGCATATGTGATCCACAGTCTTGAGCTTTCATTCCTACAGGGAACACGGTGGCTATTATAATGCAAAGGCATTTCTGATAGGGATCTGACTGCAATTGTTTTAGCGGATTTACTGGAAAGACAAGTTTCCCAGGTATGATACCGCTGCGTATTCAACAGAGCCCTCACTGACCCACAACAGGGAACTGAGGGCTGAAGCTCCCCCCAGACCACCTAGCTTCCTGCCTTAGGGGTCTAAGGAGGGTGACACCTACCAATCTGGAGAAGTACTTGCATTGGGGGCCTAAGGTACAGCTGCAGAGCCCACCCACAAAGGTTCTTGAGGAATAGATACACACCTACCTTACTGACACTTGGGGGAAGCCTGTCAGCACCTGTCCCCCCCCCCCGGAGTGTGAACCCCAGCTGCTAATAGAATCTGGTGCACACAACTATCACCACTACTTCTTGAGGTGGATAGGTGACAGTCTGTATCACACACTTGATGACCCAAAATCAGGTTCTGCTCAAGAATAGTGAATGGACTCAGGCATATATATCTGGTAACAGCCCAAACCAGGTGGAAATAGGACATAAGTGAGTCAAGGGCTACAACACTCAAGACAGCACAATCTAGTAGCCCATCTAAGTACACTGAAAGAAAACAAAACAAGATAAGACTCAGTGAGCAAGTACAGAATAAATCACTACAATATCTTAGAGGTGGCTCAGAGACAGAAGTCGATATCAAACCACATAAAGAAGCAGACCATGACTGCTTCTACAACTCCTCAAACTAAAGAATCAAAATCTTTCCCAAATGAAGATACAATCCTGGAATTGCCAGGTACAGAATATAAAAAACTAATTTACAGAATGCTTCAAGACATCAGGGATGACCTCAGAAATGAATAAGGCAAGCTACAGAAAAAAGGGAAGAAACACACTGATAAAGCAGTTGAAGAACTCAAAAAGATTATTCAAGAACATAGTGGAAAAATTAATAAGTTGCAAGAATCCATAGAGAGACAGCATTCACAAATCCAAAAGATTAACAATAGAATTACAGAATTAGACAATGCAATAGGAAATCAGAGGAGCAGACTCGAGCAATTAGAATGCAGACTGGGAGATCTGGAGGATCAGGGAATTAACACCAATATAGCTGAAAAAAAAATCAGATAAAAGAATTAAAACAAATGAAAAAACCCTAAGAATCATGTGGGAATCTATCAAGAAGAATAACTTACGTGTGATTGGAGTCCCAGAACAGGGAGGGACAACAGAAAACGCAGACAGAATAGTTGAAGATCTGTTGGCAGAAAACTTCCCTGACATCATGAAAGACGAAAGGATATCTATCCAAGATGCTCATCGAACCCCATTAAAGATTGATCCAAAAAGAAAATCACCAAGACATATTATCATCAAACTTGCCAAAAGCAAAGATAAAGAGAAAATTTTAAAAGCAGCCAGGGATAAAAGAAAGGTCTCCTACAATGGAGAATCAATAAGAATAAGTTCAGACTACTCAGCAGAAACCATGCAGGCAAGAAGGCAATGGGATGACATATATAGAGCACTGAAGGAGAAAAACTGCCAGCCAAGGATCATATGTCCAGCAAAACTTTCTGTGAAATATGAAGGCGAAATTAAGACATTTACAGATAAACACAAGCTTAGAGAATTTGCAAAAACCAAACCAATGCTACAAGAAATACTAAAGGAAATTGGTCAGAATACCAATAATATCAGATACCAGCACAACACAAGGTCACAGAGCAGAGCATCCTGATATCAACTCAAATAGGGAAATCACACACAAAAAATTAAGATTAATTAAAAAAAACTCTCAAAACAGGGAATCATTGAAGTCAATATGTAAAAGATCACAATAATCAAAAAGAGGGACTAAATACAGGTGCCATAGAACTGCCATATGGAGAGGGATACAAGGCAATATAGGACAATACAAGTTAGGTTTTTACTTAGAAAAATAGGGGTAAATATTAAGGTAACCACAAAGAGGTATAACAACTCCATAACTCAAAATAAAAGCCAAGAAAAATGTAACGACTCAACAAACATAAAGTCAAATACTATGAAAATGAGGAACAAACAAGTTACAAAGAAAAATGTCTCAGCAGGAAAAAGTAAGTGGAAAAATGAAATTGTCAACAACACACATAAAAAGGCATCAAAATGACAGCACTAAACACATACTTATCTATAATTATGCTGAATGTAAAAGGACTAAATGCACCAATAAAGATACAGAGAGTCTCAGACTGGATAAAGAAACACGACCCGTCTATATGCTGCCTACAAGAGACACACCTTAGACTTAGAGACACAAACAAACTAAAACTCAAAGGATGGAAAAAATATATCAAGCAAACAATAAGCAAAAAAGAGCAGGAGTAGCAATATTAATTTCTGACAAAATAGACTTTTAAATTAAATCCACCACAAAGGATAAAGAAGGACACTCGATAATGATAAAAGGGACAATTGACCAGGAAGATATAACCATATTAAATATTTATGCACCCAATGACAGGGCTGCAAGATACATAAAACAAACTTTAACAGAACTGAAAAGTGAGAGAGACACCTCCACAATTATAGTAGGAGACTTCAACACACCACTTTCGGAGAAGGACAGGACATCCAGTAAGAAGCTCAATAGAGACACGGAAGACCTAATTACAACAATCAACCAACTTGACCTCATTGACTTATACAGAACTCTCCACCCCATTGCTGCAATGCAGACTTTTTTTTTCTAGCACACATGGAACATTCTCTAGAATAGACCACATATTACGTCATAAAACAAACCTTTGCAGAATCCAAAACATCAAAATATTACAAAGCATCTTCTCAGACCACAAGTCCATAAAAGTGGAAATCAATAACAGAAAGAATAGGGAAAAGAAATCAAATACTTGGAAACTGAACAATACCCCCCTGAAAAAAGACTGGGTTATAGAAGACATTAAGGAGGTAATAAAGAAATTCATAGAAGGCAATGAGAATGAAAATACTTTCTATCAAAATCTCTGGGACACAGCAAAAGCAGTGCTCAGAGGCCAATTTATATCGATAAATGCACACATACAAAAAGAAGAAAGAGCCAAAATCAGAGAACTGTCCCGACAACTTGAACAAATAGAAAGTGAGCAACAAAATAATCACTCAGGCACCAGAAGAAAACAAAGAATAAAAATTAGAGCTGAACTAAATGAATTAAAAAAATTAGAGAACAGAAAAACAATTGAAAGAATTAACAAAGCCAAAAGCTGGTTCTTTGAAAAAATTAACAAAATTGATAAACTATTGGCCAGACTGACTAAAGAAATACAGAAAGGAAACAAATAACCCGAATAAGAAACGAGATGGGCCACATCACAACAGACCCAACTGAAATTAAAAGAATCATATCAGATAATTACAAAAAATTGTACTCTAACAAATTTGCAAACCTAGAAGAAATGGATGAATTCCTGGAAAAACACTACCTACCTAAACTAACACAATCAGAAGTAGAACAACTAAATAGACCCATAACAAAAAAAAGAGATTAAAATGGTAATCCAAAAACTCCCAACAAAAAAAAGTCCTGGCCCTGATGGCTTTACTGCAGAGTTGTACCAAACTTTCAGAGAAGAGTTAACACCACTACTACTAAAGGTATTTCAAAGCATAGAAAATGATGGAATACTGCCTAACTCATTCTATGAAGCTACCATCTCCCTGATACCCAAACCAGGTAAAGACAGCATGAAAAAAGAAAATTACAGACCTATATCCCTCATGAACATACATGCAAAATACTCAACAAAATTCTAGCCAATAGAATTCAACAACATATCAAAAAAATAATCCACCACGACCAAGGGGGATTTATACCAGGTATGCAAGGCTGGTTTAATATCAGAAAAACCATTAATGTAATCCAGCATATAAATAAAACTAAAGACAAAAACCACATGATCTTATCAATTGATGCAGAAAAGGCATTTGACAAAGTCCAACACCCATTCATGGTAAAAACTCTCACCAAAATAGGAATTGAAGGAAAATTCCTCAACATAATAAAGGGCATCTACACAGCCAACATCACTCTAAACAGAGAGAGTCTGAAAGCATTTCCCTTGAGAATGGGAACCAGACAACGATGCCCTTTATCACCACTCTTACTCAACATTGTGCCAGAGGTCCTAGCCAGAGCAATTAGGCTAGACAAAGAAATAAAGGGCATCTGGATTGGGAAAGAGGAAGTAAAATTATCTCTATTTGCAGATGACATGATCTTATACACAGAAAACCCTAAGGAATCCTCCAGAAAACTACTGAAACTAATAGAAGAGTTTGGCAGAGTCTCAGGTTATAAGATAAACATACAAAAATCACCTGGATTCCTCTACATCAACAAAAAGAACATCGAAGAGGAAATAACCAAATCAATACCATTCACAGTAGCCCCCAAGAAGATAAAATACTTAGGAATAAATCTTACCAAAGATACAAAAGACCTATAGAAAGAAAACTACAAAGTACTACTACAAGAAACTAAAAAGGACCTGCTTAAGTGGAAAAACATACCTTGCTCATGGATAGGAAGACAACATAGTAAAAATGTCTATTCTACCAAAAGCCATCTGTACATACAATGCACTTCCAATCCAAATTCCAATGACATTTTTTAATGTGATGGAGAAACAAATCACCAACTTCATATGAAAGGAAGAAGCCTTGGATAAGTAAAGCATTACTTAAAAAGAAGAAGAAAGTGGGAGGCCTCACTCTACCTGATTTTAGAACCTATTATACAGCCAAAGTAGTCAAAACAGCCTGGTACTGGTACAACAACAGGCACATAGACCAATGGATCAGAATTGAGAACCCAGATAGAAATCCACCCATATATGAAAATTCCACCCATATATGAGCAGCTGATATTTGACAAAGGACCAGTGTCAGTTAATTGGGGAAAAGATAGTCTGTTTAACAAATGGTGTTGGCACAACTGGATATCCATTTGCAAAAAAATGAATCAGGACCCATACCTCACACCATGCACAGAAACTAACTCCAAGTGGACCAAAGACCTAAACATAAAGACTAAAATGATAAAGATCATGGAAGAAAAAATAGGGACAACCTTAGAAGCCCTCATACAAGGCGTAAACAGAATACAAAACATTACCAAAAATGACGAAGAGAAACCAGATAACTGGGAGCTCCTAAAAATCAAACACCTATGCCCATCTAAAGACTTCTCCAAAAGAGTAAAAAGACCACCTACAGACTGGGAAAGAATTTTCAGCTATGACATCTCTGACCAGCGCCTGATCTCTAAAATCCATATGATTCTGTTAAAACTCAACCACAAAAAGACAAACAACCCAATCAAGAAGTGGTCAAAGGATATGAACACACACTTCACTAAAGAAGATATTCAGGCAGCTAACAGATACATGAGAAAATGCTCTCGATCATTAGCCATTACAGAAATGCAAATTAAAACTCCGGTGAGATTCCATGTCACTCCAATGAGGCTGGCATTAATCCAAAAAACACAAAATAATAAATGTTGGAGAGGCTGCGGAGAGATAGGAACTCTTAAACACTGCTGGTGGGAATGTAAAATGGTACAACCACTTTGGAAATGTATCTGGCGTTTTCTTAAAAAGTTAGAAATAGAACTACCATACTACCTAGAAATCCCACTCCTTGGAATATACCCTAGAGAAATAAGAGCCTTCACACGAACAGGCATATTCACACCCATGTGTATTGCAGCTCTCTTTACAATAGCAAAAGCTGGAAGCAACCAAGGTGTCCATCAATGGATGAATGGGTAAATAAATTGTGGTATATTCACACAATGGAATACTACGCATCGATAAAGAACAGTGACGAATCTGTGAAACATTTCATAACATGGAGGAACCTGGAAGGCATTATGCTGAGCGAAATTAGTCAGAGGCAAAAGGACAAATATTGTATAAGACCACTATTATAAGATCTTGAGAAATTGTATAAACTGAGAAGAACACATACTTTTGTGGTTAAGAGGGGGGAGGCAGGAGTGTGAGAGAGGGTTATTTACTGATTAGTTAGTAGATAAGAACTACTTTAGGTGAAGGGAAGGACAATAATACACGGAAGTTCAGCTCAACTGGACTGGACCAAAAGCAAAGAAGTTTCTGGGATAAACTGAATGCTTCAAAGGTCAGCGGAGCAAGGGTGGGGGTTTGGGGACTATGGCTTAAGGGGACTTCTAAGTCAATTGGCAAAACAATTCTA